>NC_134825.1:64620036-64915494 GCF_004210375.1 Tachypleus tridentatus
AGAAAGTTTTATTTTATCAAGAAATAATGTATTTCACGGAGCAGATCCTAAAACCAAAAAGAGAGAAGTAAACATGTTCAGAACTGTTCAATCACATTCACTAGTGGATAACTTAGTTATATCATCAGTTTGGCGACGATGTGAACTATGATGAGTAAGGTCTGTTAATTTTGGATGGCAGATGATCCTCTGTTAGTTTTAAAATTATCATCGACCATTCTCACCTGACTAATTGCGAATTGCACTACATTACTAATATAAATATTCATTTGCAACGTCTTACAATCGACTCTTCATCTCTGTAGATGCAAATCCAGACTCCAAAAATGTCAACGCTGAGAACACGTAGATCTGTACTGTTGGAAAGTAATTTTACACTGACGCATTTTTGATTTTATTAACATGTTAGTCTATACTTTTGTAGTTACACCGCTTGTAACAAAAACTTATTGCTTCACATGTTGCCGTCCTTAATAAGTTAATTTGAGCTGTATATTTGCGTTTAAGAACAAAGTTGCACAATGGGCTGTCTGTGCTTTGCCCACAGACATACTTCTAGGCCACTGATGATTAGTTTGAAGTACGAAAATATCACTATTTTAAGCAGTAAACCTATATGTCACTGCAATTTCATTGCTTCAAACTCCATAACGAATATCATTCGTAAGATATCTCAATCAGTAACGTTTGGAATTAAGCGTTCAAAACAATTCATATACACTATAGGAATATCATAGTTTGAAACAATTCGTTTCATGGATGTTGTCATTCATTTCTAGGGCAAACGTTTGAACTGTTCTAACACACCTTAGAAAACTTGTGTTTCTGAAATATCACGTTTCGTTCGCATCATTTGCATTTCTGAAATATTTTAAATTATCTATTGGTTACAGTAGAATATTAATTATTAGATTACCCCCCCCCCTCCTATTTGCAACATTTAAGTTTTAAAACTGATCTGTTTTAAATCTTTCTCTAGTAATCAACTACCAGCTTAAGTTGTTGGAATAATCACTTATCATAGATTGTTGATACCAAATACTGAAATGTCACTGCTAATAATATGTAAACATAAGTTATTGAAATGTTACATATAACGACAGAGAAATCAGAGCTGTTGGAATATCACCGCTCGAATTGTTTAATTTTGAGGTCTCCTCTAATTATTCGCACATTTGTTTGCTGTTAAGCCTAATTCTGTACGGATAACAAAATTCAGTTTGTAGCATTATAAGTATTCATACTTACAAATGACTACTGAAGACTGTTTATAAAGTGTAGATCTAAGATGTTAGCATTTTACCAGTAGTTGACATTTACCTGAAAGCAGGAGCTGTTGTGAACGAGTGTAATACCACAGGTGAAGGTAACGCACACATTTACCACCACATCTAATTACACTACAAAAATTACGTGTAAATATAAAGAGTTAGATTGCCATAACCAGCAAACCACTGATACGTTTTCAAATATCAATAAAGAAAAAATGTAAAAAAATTCCCAAAACATTTATTTTATCAATTATTTAAGTGGCATAATAAATGTAATACAGATTATTTAATTAAGATTCAAACAAGAATACGTAATAATATAGTTTAAAACGTTAAATTATGATGTTTAGTAAAGTACTAAAGGTGTGATTAATCATTTAACATGCTGTTGTTTACCAAACACATACTTTAGTTGTTGTGAATCCATTTAAAATATGTTATTCTCAACACTGATAGTAAATGGAGTTTCACTGATCGTATTAGCGGTTCCTTTTAATGTTTATTGCTGTACACCTAACGTTTCTAAGTTTATAATTAAACCATCTACTATATAAAGACGAAATACTGTCTGTCATTTACGCCGATAATTCGGCTGATGCGATAGCGACCAACACGCAACTTGTAAAAGAGGACGGTTTTTTTGTATCATGTCAAGCAAGTTTGTATTTTTAAAATTCTTCCTTTCATTTACATATATGTACATAAAACGGATGATGCACTACTTTGCACATATTATACATATATACATATAATGGATTATTTACTACTTTGGACGTGCTATTATATTTGAGGGTAGGTTGGAAGAGTTCCTGATGAACAATGAAATCGATTCAGATATACGCGCGCCCCACGCTTTGTATCGCTGAAGTGCAAAACCCATGATCATATCATTGGTTGAAATTTCCCATTGCGTTTCTATGGTTGTCAAGGAGATACAGTGACGCAGTATAACTAAATTCGTTCTAATGGAAACCTACAGCTACAATTTTAGAATAACCCAAAGGTTTTACCCGCAGCACATATCAATTTTGAAACTGTCCAAATTAAATCATGCTTCTTCAAGTTAAAACCCAGAAGACACCTCAACGAGAAAACACAGAAATTCATCATAAAATTCACTGCTTTTACCATGACGAATTTGCAAGGCCATACAGGTCATACCAAGTAGGAATATGTCTGTGAGAATCAGTTTCTTAGTATGTTTCTATCTATAAAGATTAATCGTGAAGAAAATTTGAACATAAAAATGTCTATCAACATCATCAAGTGTCGTGTTTTGTGTGTAGTTGATCATGTTCCTCTTTCTGTACTCAAACTGTTAAACGGTCCAGGATCGTATCTCGCTGTCCACCTCTACTTTTTCCCTACAAATTTCCTAGTTGTCACCAAGTGTTCCATCCCGTTTCTCATCATTATATAATCAAATAATGCTGCTGGTCTTTTGTCCTATTTTTGTTTCTGCTTGTTGAAGAACTTCATTTGTTTTCCGGTCTTTGTACCAAACTCTAAATATTCCACGAAAGAACCATATTTTGGATGCATTGAATGATTTTTACATTTCTTTGTTTATTTTCCATGTTTCGCTACCCCATATCAAGATTGGTATGATGTAGAAGCTAAAAACTCGTACGCGCACGTTCACGGATACACCTTTGTTTGTTAACGTGTATGTTTTTTTCATCTTCATAATTGCTGTCTTAGCCTGTGCAGTTCTGCTCTTGACCACACTTTGACATCTGCCATCATGTAATTAATGTCCCTAAGTATTTGATCTCGTAGATTTCATTGAAAAGGGTCCCATTTAATGATAAAGTGCATTTTGAACTGCTTTTTTCTTTGATATAACCATAGTTTTTGTTCTCTTGATATTTAGACTGAGTTCCATATTTCCACTTTCTTTATTTACAATGACAAGAACTGAATATCTCCTTTTGTTCCTGCTATTAACACTGTGTCATCAGCATATCTGATATTATTTATATTAACACTGTATTATCAATATATCCGATATTATTTACATTAATAATGCATCATCTTCATATCTGATATTATTTACATTAACACTGTGTCATCTTTATATATCTTATATTATATACATTAACACTGTGTCATCTTTATATATCTTATATTATATGCATTAACACTGTGTCATCTTTATATATCTTGTATTATATACATTAACACTGTGTCATCTTTATATATCTTATATTATATACATTAACACTGTGTCATCTTTATATATCTTATATTATATACACTAACACTGTGTCATCTTTATATATCTTGTATTATATACATTAACACTGTGTCATCATAATATCTGATATTATTTACATTAACACTGTGTCATCATAATATCTGATATTATTTACATTAACACTGTGTCATCATAATATCTGATATTATTTACATTGTTGTCTCCAATAACTATACCTTGCATGCCTTCTATTTTTCCCATGATCATTTCTTTACACAAGGAACAAGGATCAGTCGGCAACACACATCCTTGACAAACTCCTCCTTCAATCTTCTAAAACTGAACAACTTTATTCTCAACTCTGATAACTCCTGTTTGTTCCCAAAATATAAGTTTGATGATCTCATATCTTCATCATGTAAACTGATGTTTTCCATAATTCTCGTTATAAATTCATGCTCTACTTTGTCAAAGGTATTTGTATGGTCTATGATACAGAGACATAAATCTTGTACTTCGATTGCACGCTTTATGATGGTTCTCAAGATGTAAATTGCATTGGCTGTGTTATTACCTTCAACAATCCACGTTTTTTATGTTATTTCCAATATGAAGAAGTCAAAATGCTAATTAAGCAATACTTAAAATAGATGATTAAATACACCTAAAAATATTGTTTTCGTAAAAACAAGAAATAGAATAGTCATTCTCTATACATGTGTTGTTACTAAATTATTTAGTTATTTAGATACAATTCTGAAAAGAAAAAATAAGCATTATTGTCCGTCATATAAAGGGCATTTATCTTGTATTCTAATAAGTTGTGTTGTGTTTGGTCATTTATCTTGTATCCTAATATGTTGTATTGTGTTACGTAAACGTAACAGACCAAGAATACAATAGCAATTGTTTTATGTAATTTGAAAGAATGAAATAGCACTCTTATAACCTCTAACGTGTTTATACCTTCAGATACTTAGCATAAAATACATGCATTTATCGAAATGTTACGAGCTTCGTTTACTATTAAGCCTATAGAGAAAATCAACCAGATCATCATTACAGTGGACCAGTAATAAGCCCCTTAAATTGGTAATTGGTTTAGTAGTAGTCTGCGAATCGTAATAGATTCAATCAAAGACGTTACAAGATATATACAAATTAAATTATGTATATTGCACATAACGTGTATCATTTATACACATATGTATATATATATCTACATATATGTGTGTGTGTGTGAGAGAGAAAGATGTCTATAAACGTATAGTGGAGTTAGCTGATGCCTTGCCCACACACAAGCACAGATATCTATCTATCAGTCTATCCATCTCTACATATGTGACAGCATAAGTTCTGTTTTTGACACATTTATCCCGGACTTGTAAGCCTTGAAAATTTTCCACCTCATTTGAGACTCACGTTTTCTAGATATCTTACAAAGTCCCACGAGGAAAACGACCTTGCTAGACAAACAAGAATAGATGTAGGACTTTAACGGGCAGTTTACTATTCTGCGTCATATAACACAGTCGTGGAGAAATTTCTTTTTGTATGCAATTTTCAACCGTGGCACACGATTTTGCAACATTGGTGAAAGCTGTGGAGAAAATTTACTGCTAACCTGATTGGAAATCATTCGTCGCATGGCAGTTTATGTGTCAAAAACTAATAATCTTAAATGTGTAGTAGGAGTTAGCGAAATATAATGCACTGAAACACGTGCGTCATTTTTTACTTTATAAATGACGATACATTTTTCAGATAGTAAAATCATAAAAGAAAAACAGCTGGCTTTTCCCTATGTTATATATGAGATTGCAAAACTTCCACAGTTTTAAGTTTTAGGAGTAACTGTGTTGGTTTGTGGGTGAAACATTTTTGCTGTAACAAGAGGGAAACTCGATTAAGTTTGTTTTACAACGAATGGATTGCTTTTCTTCAAAAGGTCTTATTAGAACCCTATTTACAACACTTGCATATTTCTATTATAATTAGACGTTTTAAGTTATAAAAATACAGACTCGTTTCAAAACAATTCATATTATCTTTAAGTTAAAATTAAATTATTTTTTGCATTCTTTTCGTGAATATACTGAGCAAATAATTTATGGTTTTCGTAATATTCAATAAATATCTGATACTGATAGTAAGGTGATACCTAATTTACATCAAAATTATGTTACTCTTTTCACAAATAAAAACATATCTACAATTCAGTGATCAAATAAAAAATTTAAAAAAAACTTAGCCGTTGTTTTTATGTTTTAACAGGAAGAAGAGTAACTGGATTTGAAAATGATTATGTTTTAACAGGAAGAAGAGTAACTGGATATGAAAATGATTATGTTTTAACAGGAAGAAGAGTAACTGGATTTGAAAATGAGAATTATGTGGCTGTAATTTGACAGCACAGGAAATTTTCCACAATACAAAATAAAAAATTTTTATAAAGAAAAATATTAAATACCTGTAAGAAATATGAAGTTTAAAGAAACTTTGTAATAATGTTCTATTATATTTGTGATTTATGCATAAATTTAAAAAAATTAAATATAAAAACTCTGTTTGCTTCAGTACAAAACTGTTATATCAAATGATAAATTGTTAGTTAAAAAAAATCAGTATGTTAAAATTTATTCCTTCTTGAAAGCCACCGTTTCACTGACAATTTATTTGCCAGCTTAATCGTTATGTAAGTTTTTTGAATTAATTACCAACAAATGTTGTACTTTATTAAAGAAAGGGCAGGAACTGAAAAAACGAAAAGCAAGGAATATCCTGTTGAAAAACAACAACAACTAATCATTTTAAAATTCATTAAATATTGATGTTATATCGTTAATGACCAATGAAATGATAAAATAGATATATTTTCATACATTAACGAAATATAAACCACGTTTTTTGTTCGTTTGATATTAAAGCAATCAGCGACACGATGGGTTATCTATGCCCTGCCCATCAGGGATATCGAAACCCGGTTTTTAGCAGTGTGAGTCTGCAGACATACCGTTATGCCACTGGGGGTATTATATAATAAATGCTGGTTTAGCTCATTCACTCAGAAGAGATAGAAACAAGCACTTAAAACTCTGCTATCACTTATGTAGCTCCGGTTCACTTTAATACGTGGGCGTAAAGCTGAAAAATGTATTGTTCATTTGATGTATTACAGGACATGTTTCAAAATGATCCCTTGCAGTTTTAAGTATTTTCGTAGGTTTATGTCTGTTACGCAGATAAGAGTCAAGTAGTGGGGAAATGAAAGTCGTTCAACTGGTTCATAATCGTTTAATCACTTCACCAAACTTGCGATCTAGTTTTTCAAAGAATATTACACAAGTGGCTTCACTACTCTTGCTTAAAAGAAAATGGCGGAAATCTAGTAAGTAAAATCGATTTATTACCTGCTACAGAATACATTAAAAAAAAGCACTTTATAATCAGAGAGTGCTACTTATTTTTTCCAATACCTTGACATTTTTACGATTCGCTTTGCATAATGATTTTATTTCCTTTGTTTTAATCTAATTCAAAAAAGCTTATTTCAAGTGTTTTCTATTCCATTGAAATTTACGATTAATTATTTAATCTAGCAACTTCGATTACAGATGACAAATTGAAAGAAGATTAATTCGTTTTCCTGATGTTAAATTATACACATAATAACAAACAATTAAAAATAAATAAATAAAATTGCACATGTAAATAAAAATAAAAGTAGAAATAGTTGCTATAGAAACTATGTCTCCGGATTTACAAAGCTAAAATCAGGGGTTCGATTCCCCTCGGTGGACTGAGCAGATAGCCCTTTGTGGCTTTGCTATAAGAAAAACACACACGCTATAGAAACGTGCATTACACGAAACATTATTACAAAATCGTTTGAGATTGCCTTTGGGTCTTCCTCCAACTAGGCATTATATATAAAGAACTGTAGGAGCAGAATGTAAGTTAAACTTATAAAACTGAACAAATATAGATAAAGCTCCTGAGATTTTCTGTTACGTTATGCGAAAACATTTCATAATAAAATGCCCTGCATGGCTACGTAGATAGAGCACTAGACTCGCAGCCTGAGGGGCGCGGGTTCGAATCCCCGTCAAACCAAGCATGCTCGCCCTTGCAGCCGTGAAGGCATTATAACATAATGATCAATCCTACTATTTGTTGGTAAAAGAGTAGCTCAAACGTTGACGGCGGGTGGCGGTGACTGTTTGCCTTCCCTCTAGTTTTTTACTGCTAAATTAGGCGACTAGCGCAGATAGCCTTCGTGTAGTTTTGCGCGAAATTAAAAATAACCAAACCCTAATAAATGTTAATTATTAAATAAAAACTGACATTAATAAGAATAATGAAAAGAGAGAAAAGCTATAAGATTATATAAACGTACTTTATTACACATCAATAATAATTTGCTAAAATAGCTTATAATATTGATATATACATAGATATAGATATATATACTACCTCAGATAGGTCTCAATACCGACCTAAAAGACACCGCTATAAATGAGAAAGTACTATTAACTGTTTCAACTGAGTATAACACACAAACGGTGAACGCTTCTCACTGCACACAAAAGCAATACAGAATCCAGAATAATTAAAATAATATTCTGTTTTAGTTGTCCTGTCCCTCGCTAGTACAGCGGTAAGTCTACGGATTTACAACGCTAAAATTAAGGGTTCGATTCCCCTCGGTGGGCTCAACAGTTAACCCAAAGTGGTTTTGCTATAAGGAAAAGCACACACTCTTTATTGGTCCTATGAGAAAGCTAAGATACTAGAATGTTCTACATTAGTGTATTTATGTCTGAGACTGACAAAGATCTCTAAAACAAAATGCACAGGTTAATCATAGGTGGCGAAGCTGTGACACTTGAATGTTTGAAGTTGTGAAAATAAATAAAAACTTTTCAAAATAGGATGTGAATATAGGGATGGCTGCTATCAATCCTTCAAAATTAACGCATCATCCCTCCATAATGCACTGTATAGTATTGTAAAGCTCTGATGATTTACTGAGGGGATATTTAAAGTACCATGACAATCCAAGCCATCTCTTCTTAAGCGGTGCTACCACTTACATATTATTATACCCCAGCTTTCATTATAATTATTTTATTTCTATTCAACCAAATGTTGAATTAGTTGTTTCGAAAAACGTTTCTGTGTGTGTCAAATGCAATGTCTACGTGTTCGTATTTTCGTTTTACGTGAGGTATTAGATTTTGTCTGTTTTTTATGTGAAACTATTTGTCAAATAATGTTCAAAAATCATGAATATAATTTAACAAATTTAAGGTTTAATCATGAAACAGGCACAAAAGCAACACACTTTGATAAATATCCAAAACTCGAGTTGGAAAGTGTACGAATTATTAAATTTACGTATTAGTTCTGATTAGAACCTGAAATATAGTAATTTTGTAGGCAGCATAAGATTAACGTTTTTGTATATACCGTTCATGTTTACGTGTATTTGTCGTTTTTGTTAAATGCTTAATTGTGTACATTTAAGACGTCTTTTAGGATTTCTGTCGTCGATAAACAAAGTATAATATTTTTCTTCGAAGCGATCCTTGAGACATCTGGCGGCAAGGTACTTCTTACGTCTGAGTATTTGGTTGTGGAACGTGTGACTAATAAAATACTATGTAAACATTAGGAACAATAAAAATCATCCCTCCCATAAAATGAAGGTAAATAGAAAATGTATTAAAGGACTCTTTGACAATTTTAACACTTTTAGGTATTTTTCCTTCCTCTAACTTACGGCCCGGCATGGCCAGATAGTTAAGGCACTCGATTCGTAATCCGAAAGTCGCGGGTTCGAATACCTATCACACCAAACATGCTCGCCCTTTCAGCGATGGAGACGTTATAATGTCACGGTCAATATCACTATTCGTTGATAAAAGAGTAGCCCAAGAGCCGGTGGTGGGTGGTGATGACTAGCTGCCTTCCCTTTAATCTTACATTGCAAAATTAGCGACGGCTAGCGCAGATAGCCCTCGAGTAGCTTTGCGCGATATTCAAAACAAACTTGTTATCCCCTAACTTACGTTTCAACTCAAACATGCATAGTGAAATACAATATTTTTCAACGTTTTTGTTATTAACTTATGTTGTAACTTTATTCAAAAATAACGTTTCTTAACCCTGTACATATCAATGCTGAAATACTCTTACCGGTGGACACGTCAGATATCCCGATGTGATTTTGCTATAAAAAGTCAGTGGACTCAGCAGATAGCCTAATGTGGCTTTGATATAAGAAAACACACACACACGCTGTAAATAGACATCCTTGGAATACTTTCAGTAAAAGAAACTACACTTATGACATTATCTTTGTTTTTGTGCTAGTGTATCCGAGATATTACTTTCGAAATAAAATATTATTTTCTTTTTTCAAGTTACTTTTAATAAAATCCCAAATATATTCTTGGCAAGAGTAAATTCAGTGCTCAGTGTTTAACTTTGCGAAACATAAACTTCTTTACGCCGAAAGATTTTTTCCTTATAGTATATTTCATCGTACCACTCAATATTTTATCGCTAATAATGAGACATAAATATTTTTAACGTATTTGTACTTGTTCTGTTTATTTCACGAATTTCCAATTAAAGTACTCCATAACTATATGATAAACTGGAGGGAAAACAGCTTGTCAATACCGCCAACTCTTGGGTTATTCTTTCACCAACGAAAAGTGATAGTGATCACCACATTATAACTCCCCCACAACTGAAAGTTGAGGGCTTCTAACACCAGAATACTCCAGGCATATTCCTGTTCTTTGTATAAGAGGTGCAGACAACATAAAGGAACTTTTTACCTATGAAAACATTTTCACACTTTTGGTGTTCGTGAATATTCTTTAATAATTTTGAGTACTTTAGTGCCAAATAAATGTACTCAAGCTATAACAGTCTCAGGAGATATTTTAATGAATATCTCCTAATAGAGTAGATACGAGTAAACCTTTTGCACATAGCTTAAATATCATTGCAAGGTATACGTTACTAAAGAAGGTTGTGTTATTTTTACTAACACAACCTTCTTTAGTCTCTTATTTATTAATACATCAGGTAAAAAAACATGAATGGAATCATAAAATATTTCTTAACCAGTGTACCTATTTCGTGGTAAAATACTAAATATGTCTTAATCTTCTGTAATTCTTCTATTAAATATTATATTTTATGTGTTACTAAAATAACTCATTATAATTTTTAGAAACACGTGTAGTTTCTTCTATTTTTAAAGTTTTTAAAATAAAAGCATCAGTATTTTAATACATAATGATAATATGAGTCCTACTCATTTTATAGTTGATATATTATTTTTTTCTTCTCGTAGCTCTTTTATGTAAAATTAGAATTTATTTTCGTTAAAAAATGTAAATTTAAAGTGAATGAAGTTTTCAACAACGTCTTAAAAATATGCTCAACTTCTATAATTATAACATAATTTATATGTGAAATCTGTTTAGTATTTTATTAAACACAAAACATGGGTCGTTCAATAGAATTATTTTTCTGTAAATATATGATTAAAGCAAACTTTGTATATTGCAAATTGTCATTTACTGAAATTAGGTTAACTTTGTTTAATACAATTGGAATAAAACAATTTCAATACTGCGCAACATATAAACAATACCGGATTTATAGCTTACTCAATAAAGTCACAAAGGTTAAGCGTAGGGTTAAAATAATAACCCTTGTTTGAAAAATTAAAGATATATTTCCATTGATTGCTGTGACTCTAATCTTCGCAATATTTTGTGGAAAATACATTTGGGTAAACTTATTACCTGAAACAATCTACGAAACCAGATAACAAGATGAGATGGAACATACAGTTAAGAACTTAAGTGATGTCCGATTTTAGGTTCAGAAAAAGAGAAAGGATTCCAAAAGTTTTTCACGTTATTTAATCATTAATGTATGTTCCATTATTATTAATTACTTCCTGCCAATGATTCACAAGCTTCTGAACGCCACTTGTAGAGAGGGTGGTTTTGACATCTTCATGTGTTCCAAGTTCTTTTCCATAAAGAATAGGTGATAATCAGATGGGGCAAGGTCTGGAGAATAAGGAGGATGTGGAGGTGTTTCCCAGTCTAGCTTTTCAATCTTTGCAGATGTGATCCTTGCTGTATGGGGCCATGCATTATCCTTGTGTAATACAACACATTTAAGATTGATCATAGCAGGCCTCTTTTCTTTCAGTGAAACATTCAAGCACTCTTATAGTTGACAATAGAAGTCTGATGTATGTGTTACATTAAATAACAGCAACTCAAAGTGGATCACACCAACAATATCCCACCCAACGCTTAACAAGACATTATTAGGGTGAAGGTCCATTTTGGGCTGTGCTTTAGCCAGTTTACCTGCACTAAGCCATTGCCTGTGGCTCTTAACATTTTTATAATATATCCATTTTTCAACTGCAGTCACTAGCCTATCCAAAAATGGTGAGTTACGTTCACGACAGTGCAGAGAAGTGCAAATGTCCACTCTTGCTCTAAGGTTGGCTTTTGTCAAATCATGGGGGCCCATTTTTCAAGTTGTTGCAGATGACAGTGAACTGTTGAATAAGGTGAACTGAGCTTCTGTGCTAATTCTTCAACTGTTACAGCACAATCTTCATCAAGTGCAGCTAGCAGCAAGTCATCATTAAACTTAATAAGACGACCTGAACGTGGTGCATCATTTAAGCTGTAATCTTCTGATCTAAACTTCTGAAACCACCTTCGACATTTTATTTCATTGAGAGACTCCGCACCATAAACATCTTATATATTTCGTGTAGTTTCTGCTGCACTATTGCCTTTTTTAAACTCATCAAGGATTATATGCCTAATTTGTTCCTTAGACTCATCCATCTTCATAAGAGTTTATTTGATTAATGACCTGAAAAAGTGGAGATGGGTTAATTTCTTTAATTGTCTGAAAATTTTTATACTTCATATTTTTGTCATTAAAGCTTTCTACAAAGATGATGATGCAATTTCTGTATTAAATTTTTGGACATTACTTATGGGATGACTTGATATATACCTATATTTATATAAAAAATCCAATGATGTCACTTCCAGCAACAAAAAAATACTTCCAAGTTTCATCTGCCCCTGTATTTTCAACTTAGTAACTATATTTTTAAACTACTATTATCAGAATAACTTATTATGCTTAATAGTCACGACTACAAATGTGAGTCAATCTCCATGACTCCAAAAGAGTTTGACAAGTTACAAAAACAAATATGTTTACAATTTGAGAATTCTTACTTCTTGTATCTGTTGGCCTTCAGAAGATAGATGATACTTTGAATTGTACACAGTGAAGAAAGGGTAGTTTTATGACGTATTTGCTATTTATTTGAAGTATGAAAACATGTTTACGTAAGAAGCAGGTATGTTTTCTTTTCTTACACATTTTGAAAAACCAAACCGTCGAGCTCAGCATGATTCAGCAGTGTACTGCAACACATTCATGGAGAATATAGGCTAAGAAATACAATGCTATATTTGATACCTATAACACAGTATTAAGTCCAAAATTTTACAAGCAATGTGTCCAAACTATTCTGAAAGTTCTCAGATTTAAAACACAATAACAATGACTTAAACGTGTTTGACAAAGCTACAGTAGGTTACTTCAGTAAACAATGGTAAAGTTAGTGTGCATCTATTTAGACCATTTTATAAAAAACCTCTTCAGTAATATATTGTTTCCAGATATCTAAATCAGTATCTTAAAATACAGTCGTAAATAAATAGAATTATCCAAAAGAAAAACATACGTAAAACATTAATATCTTTCATGAAGTGCTGGTGATTAATTTAAATTATTTTTGAAGTTATTTATTCAATATTAACAAAAACTGAATGAAATGACTTTTACATATCCTTTTATAAAACCAAAGACGTATCTTTTCTCCGGTTTCTTTACCTCAGAAACCCTTGTTAGGATGAGATAATCGGTGTCTAGGGAACAGAATTTGATTCGAGAATAGGACTATGACTGCAATGAATGCCAGTAATGTTAAAACACGTGGAAAAAAGCATTCTGTTGACCATTTTCTCGACATATTGATTTAAAGTAATCGATGACAAATCTTTACACATTCTAACTCTTCAATTATACCATCTTGATTTTTCGATATTCAGAACAATGTTAGACTTACCACCGTACTAATTGAGGTAATTCCAAACTGTAAGAGTCACTGAATACCTTTATGTTATAATTAATAGGAATATAAGCATCCTTCGTAAAAGAAACAGAATTTACCATATCCATTGTATCTTTAAACGCTGTTCCCTCGTCACTTGCTGGGTGTCTGATTCTTGGTATGTCTCGAAATCTAAAAAATAAAGATATTGTTTGAGAATAATCATTGACCTCTTTAGTTTTTAAGTAGGAATTTCAATGTTTTAAACAAACCTTAGACAACAAAAACCTAATTTCTTAAGAGAGAATATTTCTTCCTTTCTAATGCATTCATTAATCAAACGTATCACAAAAAGACACGTTAATAATTTGGCATGATTTCATAACGAGTATAATAGTAATAACAATTATGGTTTCTGTTTAAGTCTCGTTTATTTTCCAATTTCGCGCAAAACTACACGAGGGTTATCTGCGCTAGCCATCCCTAATTTACTAGTGTAAGACTAGAGGAAAGGCAGCTAGTCATCACCAATCATCGCCAACTCTTATGCTACTCTTTTACCACCCTACCAGCTGAAAGGGCAGGCACGTTTGGTTTAATAGGAATTCGAATCCACGGATTACGAGTAGAGCGCCTTAACCACCTGGCCATGCCGGGCCGTTTAATTGTTAATTTGAGATATTACATTAATTAGAAGAACAATGAGCATTTTATTTAGTGTGTTCTTTGTTGTAATCATACCAGTAATAGAAGACCTGTGTACTGATAATATAATCAAAATAAATGACATGATTGCACATGGAAATCTTCTTGTGGCAAAGAGGGCTCTTGTTAGTAATTTGTTCGAACTGTCCACTGTAACAAAGTATATTTAGAACTCTAGGTTACACTCTGACCAAGATTATCTCTTCAATATTAAAAGAGGACCGTAGATATATTATGGTATTCATCCGCGTGCTTGTTTATTCAACAAGAATTCATGGTGATTCTGTTTTGATGTAGTTATACTTAGGTCCTTCCTCAAAGAAAAAAAGACCAAAAAGTGGGTTTTGTACAACATACACATCATGTTGGTTAGTAATAGTAAAGGCAATTTATTTATTAAATCCATGTAACTCAATGTTTAATACGTTTCTATCACAAGCACTTCCTCCTGGTAATTCTAATGTTGTTACTTCTAGTAGTGATATAACTTGAACTCAACTAATTGGTTTGGTTTGGTTTGGTTTTGAATTTCGCGCAAAGCTACTCGAGGGCTATCTGCACTAGCCGTCCACAATTTTGCTGTGTAAGACTAGAAGGAAGACAGCTAGTCATCACCACCCACCGCCAATTCTTGGGCTACTCTTTTACAAACGAATAGTTCACATAATAATGCCCCCACGGCTGAAAGGGTAAGCATGTTTGGCGCGACGGGGATGCAAACCTGCGACCCTCACATTACGAGTCGCATGTCAACTAATTCTACTGGAATATTGGTTTCTATTATTAGATATAATAATCAAATATAATATTACTTGATCTCAAAATGTAGCCAGTATGACTAATGTATCAGCCGAAGAAGAATACACTTATAAAGTCAAAATTATTAAAAGTAGACAGAGAATCTTCAGTAAATAATACACTCGCGACTTATGAACATCGAACTGACTCAAATATATCAAACTCTCAGGTCACTTCTAAGCCTAATCAGCTTTAAAAATAGACACTTTTGCAAAGTCTAATACTTAAAACTGTGAATAATGTATATTTTACTTGAATAATGTTAGGGTTTTATTATAAACGTAAATAATGTTAGAATGCTATTACAAATGTTACTCCTACATATAACTAAAAGAAAGCGACTTTACTTTAATAACACCTATCTACGATAAACGTCCAAAAATCCAGATCCAAAATTATATTTTACGTTGAGATTGGCACATTATTTACTGCTGTACCGACCATACGAGTTTCCTTTAATCACGTAATAAAAAAGTGTCTCGCATACGAAATTTTAATATTTAGGAAAATTTAATGACGTGAGGCTTAACAAAGCACGAATGCTTGGGTATAATATACGGTTAATACAAGACACAAGCGAATAAGCGTAATGCTTTAGATTAAACTGTTATAATTTGTTTGTTTAAAAATTACAGTTCCTTCTCATCATTAGAATACAGATAACTGATTGTCCGGTTCCATGTTTCTTTTTTAATTTCACGCGTAATATTGTTAGAGCGCTCAGTACAATAAGTACTTCTACAATTGGTTTATTAAATCGCTCAGTACCAAAAGTTACCTCTAAAATAAGTTTGTCAAATCGCTCAGACAATAATTTACTCATAAAATCAATGTTAAATCACTCAGTACCATAATTTACCAATAAAATCAGTTTGTTAAATCACCCAGTACCTAATTTTCTATAAAAACAGTTTATTAACTCACTCAGTACCATATCTTACCTATAAAATCAGTTTATTAAATCACTCAGTACCAAGCGAGAAACAATTAATTTCTTGTATTTTCTTATTAGTTCTACAAAATATCAACTTTGACAATTTTAAAGACCAATAACATGGATTTCTGTCAAAAAAAGTGAAAACTCTTGTATCTGTCAAACTCTTAACAAAATTACTCGTGTTTTTTAAAACCAAAGGTTGGTTTCGGTAACGAGTTTAACGAAACGTGTTTCTCAGAAATTTCATAAATTAAAAAAAAAAATTCAATCACGAATACTAAAGTTAGTTTATAGAAAATGATCTAATGTTGCACAGAATGTTATTACATAATTTCCATGGTACATAATCTTGATTCAGTTTCCTAACTAAATTATAAATACCACAATCAAGTAATGAGTTGGTGGTGATGGTGTTTTTTAAAGGAAATCTAAACACTGGGCTATCTACCATCTGTCTGCCACGAAGAATCGAATCTTAGATTTTAGCCTTGTGTGTGCTTTTCGTATAGCAAAGCCACAAAGGAGAATAGAACCCCTGATTTTAGCGTTGTAAATCCGGAGACTTACCGCTGTACTAGCGGGAGGTTTTTAGCCTTCTAAGTCCGGATAATTGTTGCTCTCACACGAAGAAGTGTTTATATAGAGAATAATTTAGAAACTGTTTTAGACAAGATTTTTCAAGAAAAGTGGAAAGAACGTACAGAAATCTTGTTAACTTCTCACACACAGAATAACCATATTTTAATAAAGCGACTTAAGTTTCGTACGCTTTGTTAATGGCTGTACAAAACTATAAACTGATAGTTTCCGTTATAGTACTTATGCATATTTCTGAGACGTTCTTCAAAACCTTATATATATATATATTGATGTCAGCCACGATATTATGAAGTAAAAATTCTGATATCATACCAAAGAATAGGACAAATAGAAGCGACTGTGTTGCGCACCAGACATTCAGTTGGTGATTTGTTTCTCTGAAGTTGTCTTCCAATACGTGATGTCAAAAAGTGTGAAAGAACAAATGAAAATATATTTCTGCCTCTTATTCTGTATTTCATTCTTTCATATATGGAATTTCGTCATTCTCTACCATTTAAGTCTATCGTCCACCATACTTCAGCCTACTTGACAACTGCCCAGTTTAATACAATCCTTCCATGTGTTTCTCGATCTTTCTATATATGTTAGTGTAGTAATTCAAGTTTAGTTTCAAGCGGATAAGGAAACATATCAATATTTAAATTCTTAATGGAATTTCGTGTAAGATTTGTGAACTTCGAATTACCTGCTCTTTGGTCATTGCATGACATGCCTTCGGATAAACCAAATGATGAGTTGAAAGAAATTTGTACCTGCTTATACTTGAAGTCATATTTTGAAAAACGGAAATTAGAATTTCCTGTTTGATTCTGTCTTTTATGGAAAGTAGAAACAAGAAGAACAGACTGAATTCTTGGTAACTATAGTTGATGTGAATATAAGTCACATTTAACGTTTCTTCAAGCGACTTTGTTGCATTTATTTACATATCTCGTTTAGACAGCATTGTCTTTAGTTTATACAAATAAATCTATACGATAAATTGAAGTTTATACATTATCGTAGGAAGATTGCCATTATAAGCTTCGAGACACATATTTCAAATATATAATTATGGTGTTAGTATAAATGGACAGATAAACTTGAAAACACATCAGTCACTTGGGTATGCAAGAGATATTTCTTAAACATTTTTTGAAAGTGTATTGAGAAACATATATTAAGTTTTCTCAAACTTTCAGTTTAACGTCACCAAACATGATCGCCCTTTCAGCTGTGAGGGCGTTATAACGTGCGGTCAATCACACTATTCGTTGGTAAAAGAGAAGCCCAAGATTGGCGGTGGGTGGTGATGACTAGCTGCCTTCCCTGTAGTCTTATACTGCTAAATTAAGGATGGCTAGCGCAGATAGCTCTCCTGTAGCTTTGCGAGAAATTCAAAACCTCACCAAACCAGTTTAACATGTAGACAGGAGTTCAAATTTTGAACACCTCTACAACTACAATGAGTTATATTATTTTATATTAGTGTATACGATTACTGATGATATAAATAAAATATGCACGGTATAATCAGTAAGTTTATTTAAGTTTTAATAAATTGGAAGTAAAATTCAACATATACCATAATACTCTCACAATTCTTTACAGTTGGTACAATACAACTGTGATGAAACCTTTCAGCTATGAGACAAAGGGTGAAGCAACTGTATACATCCGTGACAATGACCAGTCATCAATATTCCAGAGCCAGCTAAAATGGTACCTGACACTAGTGAGAAAAGTGTATCTTTGATGTGCACTTGACCTTCCAAAGTTACAGAGAGCATGTTGCGCAGTCACATGCCGTAAATGAAAGTGAGGTTTTTGTAGAGGTAATTTCTTTTATTTTCTCACAATCTTAATAGCAGGGCGTTTGTCATACTTGGTAGCATTTGTAAATAGTCTGAAAGCTTTACTATCAAACAACACGATTATTTCACATATTGTTTTTTTTCTATACTTCCAAACAGGCTATAATATACTTCCTCTCCCAACTTCGTGTAACTCATGAAGCTTGGGCATATTACATATGGTCTCACATTACTACTGTTCCTAACTAGCATATCTCTGTAATTTTGGTTGCCTAGTATCTTTGAAAAGCATGCTGAATGAATGAGCTACATCATATGTTCAAGAATTATCAAAATACGTTTGGCAGTTACACAATCATTAACTCGAAATTAATTTTTTTGTATCAGAATGTTCTGACGTTTCAAATATTAGTGTTGAATTAAGGTATTTTACGTGTATACGTAAAATGTGTTTACAAATAGTGTGTATAAACATATACTTACAAACCAGATTTGGTAATTCATATACATATATATATATATTGTATTTCCAACCTCAGTCTTATTTTACGAATGATTCGCGAAGGATCATAAATGATATTTGTCTTGGAGTCGTACAAAAACGAATAACATCATCTATTATCCTTCCAAAGAAATCTACACTTATGAATAGCCAAACAAAAACCATTCAATTTTTTCGAATCAACATGTTAACCATCTGTGTCGCTGAGATTCCCACTATTTATTACAACATAAAGCTCATTCCCAGATTTAAAATCACTAGAATATACGTCTTAAACAAAGATCCTGAGTGCCTACTGTGTTTCACGTAGCATCTTTAATAACACAAAATCCACTGAATTTCACAATTCATAATTTAGGAACTTTATCATCACTTTTAAATGGATCTATCACGATTCGTGTATGTGGATTTTGTGAATTTTTTATTTACATTACTGTTTAAGCGAGAAACTTTCGTTTCGCATTTCTAACATTGATTTGAATGTTGAATATTCTTTTTCGCAAAACATTGTTGGTATTACGTTCATTGATATTTTAAATACATGCAACGACTCACATCCTTTTATGCCAAAATAAAGAATATCATCATTTGTAAGTACTAAGCCTAAAATTTGATAAATTCCTGTAACTTCCATGCTATTCTTTACTTTTTCTTTGAAATTTCTCATATGTATTTTTGACAGCTATGCACACACTTTTTGCAATGACATTATCTTGCGTTTATGGAAGAGCACGGTTAGGTTGTTAAGGCGTTCGACTCATAATCCGAGGGTCGCGCGCTCGAATCCCTGTCACTTCAAACATGCTCACCCTTTCAGTCGTAGGGGCGTTATAATGTTACGGTCGATCCCATTATTTATTGGTAAAAGAATAGTCCAAGAGTTGGTGGTGAATGGTGATGACTAACTGCCTTCCTTCTGGTTTTATACTACTAAATTAGGGACGGCTAGCGCAGTTAGCCCTCGTGAAGCTTTGCGTGAAATTAAAAACCAAAGAAACAAATAAACCCTTAAGGTTATCTGCCGACGACTCTATTTGAACTATTAACCTGACAGAAGGCAGCCTGTCACTGTCACCCTGCTATTAACCATTCATGGAAAGGGATTAACTGTCGCTCTTATCACGCACCTACAGCTATGAAAGTAGTATTTAGCGAATTTCATGGTTTTAAAAATTGACACAGTATGCCTTACCTAATCATATTGGATTGCTTAACACTATCTGATGAAATATAACCATACTAAGTGTTTCTTTAAGATATATTTGCTATTATAGCAATTACCCTTTTTTTACCTAATGTTGTCATAAACAGATGGTTAGTACCCGTGCCCTTACATTTTCAACTAAGTTAAAATGAAGTAAACAGCTTGAATGAGAACTTATATGTTATGGATTTTTTAAAAAAAACACAAAGATTTGTTAGCATAATGAAAACATTTAATGATGAGAAGACAGACAAATGATCTGTGGAAAGATGTTGAATGTACTTTTTTCTGGCTCTTTCTCAAAACATTTTATAGCCACTTTTCCACACTGCTTGATGTCTCAGGACGAAGAATATCTTTTAATCATAACATGAAATCACTTTTTTTCACAAACAAATCTCTACTAAAATATTTCATTATGAATCTGTTTTGTTTTTTTTGTATACAGAATACTTGTGATCTTTACTAAAAGACTACACATATTGTATCAAAGTTATAGTGCAAATATTTAACGTGTGCAAATGTGTAGAGAAGTTTTGTATATTAACGAGCTCCTTGCGAAAGGATTATCCTCAAAGTCACCAAGAGAAGATAGTTTACTATTATATGCCGTAAATGGAACCCTATAAAATTTATATGAAGATTTTAGTTCCTGAAAATAAGTTATGATACCTACATAGCAAGCATTGGTGATTTCAGACAGATAATTGTTTATAACAGCTAAATAAATATTGTAACAATCACGTAGCGAAAGTAATAATTGGTTAAATCGTGTAGAGATATAGAGCATTGGTGATTTCAGATAGATAATTGTTTATGACAGCTAAATAAATATTGTAACAATCACGTAGTGAAAGTAATAATTGGTTAAATCGTGTAGAGATATAGAACAACACTGCTGGCCAAAATCTTAAGGCCAATGCACATAAAGACAAAATATGCATTTTGCGTTGTTGGACTCAACCACTTATTTGCGTAGAGCTTCGAAAGATGAAAACAAGAAAAGGGAAAATAAAAAAAAAACTTTTAACATTTAATAGGGAAAATGTGAAAACTGTGAAATTAGCCTAAATACTAGCTGATCAAAAGTTTAAGACCATACTGAAACGAAGAGTTAATCGGTAAACACGTAACGAAATTTAGTCATTTGAGTTCATGCATTAGCGTTGTCAACATCTCCCACTGACATTTCCTGCGTTACATTGGGTAAAAACATGGCAAAGGCTAAAACATTGACAGAGTTTGAACGTGGCATAATTGTCGAGCTGCAAAAGCAAGGTCTCTCTCAACGTGCCATCACTGGTGAGATTGGGCATAGTAAAACTGCTGTTGTAAATTTCTTAAAAGACCCTGAGGGATACGGAACGAGAATTTCCAGTGGTCGACCCAAGAAAATTTCGCTAGCGTTGAGCAGGAGGATTTGACGAGTTGTCCGGCAAGGCCTTTACGGACGCAGAATGTAGCTCAAAAACAATAAGACGGCATCTACGAGGGAAAGACTTTAAAAACCGTTAACGTTTTCAAATGCCACGCCTCCTTCCATACCACAAAACAGTTCGGTTAAACTTTGCTGCAAGCACTAAACATGGGACGTAGAAAAGTGTGCAAAGGTTTTGTTCTCTGATAAGAAAAAATTAACCTGGATGGTCCAAATGACTTCCAACGTTACTGGCACAATAAGGATATCCCACCGGAGACATTTTCTACACGATACAGTGAAAAATATTTCATTATGATCTGGGGTGCTTTCTCCTTCCATGGAACAATGGAGCTTCAGGTTATACAGGGGCGTCAAACAGCAGCTGGCTACATTGGCATGTTGGAGAGAGCATTCTTATTGACTGAATGCCCTCGCTTGTGTGGAAATGACTGGATCTTTTAGCAGGACAACGCTGCAATTCACAATGCCCGTAGACAAAAGACTTTTTGATGGCGAATAACGTAATTCTTTTGGACCATCCAGCGTGTTTGGTCGAACTGAACCCCATTGAAAATGTTTAGGAGTGGATGGCAAGGGAAGTCTATAAAAATGGACGTCAATGCCAAACAGTGCATGATCTTTGTGAAGCTATCTTCACCACTTGGAATAACATTCCAGCCAGCCTTCTGCAAACGCTTATATCGACCACGTTAAAGCGAATGTTTGAAGTTATTCGCAATGACGGTCGTGCATTTCACTACTGAGACCTCTTGTTGGGCATTTCCTACCCTGTTTAGGACTTCTTTTTCGCATGGTCTTTAACTTTTGACCAGCTAGTATTTAGACTAATTTTATAGTGTTTATATTTTCCTTATTAAATGCTAAAAAAGTTTTTCATTTTGATTTTTATTTTCCCTTTTTTTATTTTCATCTTTCGAAGCTCTACTCAAATAAGTGGTTGAGTCTAACAACGCAAAATGCATATTTTTTCTTTATGTTCATTGGTCTTAAGATTTTGGCCAGCAATGTATGCTGAAAGAGAGAATGGTAGCTTGTATCAATATATGTTTATATTTTTAAGATATGTTTTTTTACCTTACCAAATTTTATAAACACTGATGTCTTAGGTATTACTAATATCTATAGTTTTGTAAATGTTTATTAAGGTTTCTAAGAACATTTTCTTTGTATTTTTTGCTATTTATTGACGAACACTAGAGAAAGATCTGCCAAACATATTTTGAGCAAGGAGTAAAACTAAACATAAATAATTGACGATTTCTAGAAATGAGATTAACAGCATGTAAGTGTATTTATAAAAGAAAATCTCGCTTTAAAATCCCAAATAAAATCAGTTACGAATGGTTAAATACACTTTGTTTGAATTGCTTGTATATGCCACTGCAATGATTTGTCGTCGTGGATGCAAGCTTTAGAACTACAAGTAAAATATTTACACTTCACATAACTGATTTCTGGTCAATTCTTTACTGTTTAAAAATGTAGTGTAGGTATGGTAGCGTTTAAAATTATTTCAGAAAAGCAATATTTGTAGCACGAGATATTAAGCTATCAAAGCCAATAGACATATTATCTCGGAAAGTAAAATCAGCAGTGCTTTAAGTGGAAGCCGAAAAATTTGTAAGACAATGTTTTCAGAATAGCAGCATAATCCAAAGCAATAACAAAAATCAACTCCAAGTAACGATTTCATTCCCAAAGTGAAAACTATGGTTGCAAATAGAACACTGCGACCTTCAAAAAATCATTACAGCGAAGCTGTAGATATCTTTAAGAACTATTAACAAGGTAATACAGAAGAATTTGAAGTTTACAAAGATTCTCAAGCTTCCAAATACAACTGCAATCTTAACGATTGATTTCATGAAAAAAGACAACCCTAAAAAATTGGTGTCACAACAATACCATTCGACAATATTCCTTTCAAGTTCTTTTGACGTTTATGTCTAAAGTGTGCTTAAACATGATATTTGAAGCCAGTTACACATATTATAATATTTTGCTTATTCTTCACTGTCAAATATTTTTTTAAATTTTTACCTATTATTTCTATGTTTTTTGTTGTTGTGGTTGTCTAATACTTTTACGTAGTTTTTCCTTGATCACATCATATGTTTATTATTGCTTTTGTCACAACTTAACGTTCGTGTTTGCTTTGCACCGAGTAAAGTGTGGGATAGGAAGTATTTATTTATTAAAGCAAAATAATTCAGTGTTCTCCAAACTGTTCTCTATCTTTAAATTGATTTGTATGACGAAACAAGCACTTGACAATCACACTTACTTCCTGTTTTCAACTTCGGTTATGTCCACACTTTACTTTCCTCATAAAATAATGCAACCATCTAAAACCAAGTTTTCAGCACGTTTTTTATTAATGTGATTTAGTTTCAAGCAATCAGCTAAACATATAGCTGAGATTCTTTAACCTAATATTTACAGTCTTTTCTAAAAACATACCAGTTAGCCATAAAACGTTCTTTTAATTTTCACTTTGTCGAAAAGTGTCAAACATTCGAAAAACCCTGAAGTTTTTGTTTACATAAGTTTCTGATTTAAAGAATTCAGAAGTAAGTTTTTATCAGTTACAGTATAATAACAAATCTTTCGACACTACGTGCTAACAACTAACAAGATTTAACGTTCGATTTAATGGTTTCATGTAACCTGCTACAACAAAAATGATTGATGTCATTCTCAGGCCGTGATCTAATAGGACGAAAATTACCTAGTTTTCTTTCTTTCTTTACTGGCTCGAAACCATATAAATAATTATTAACATGTATACTTGTTTTAATGACTTTAGGTAGTTATTGTAAAATCAAGTTAAATGTGCAAGTTAGCTTATTTGTGAAGTAAAAATTACTGGAATATCACGTTGATTGTTCTTAATATCTAAAATATCCAAAACAAAATGTCTTGATATTAAAATCTAAAGTAAATTTCATTGTAGAGAAATTTCAAACCACGTTTATCAAATTTCATATTTTGTGAAATGAAATAATCATCTACGTTTCCTTTCATTTATTTATTTCTTTGTATTTAAGCACAAAACTACGAAAACTGTCGTTTGTGCTGTGCCCACCACTGGTATCGAAACCGGGCTTTTAGCGTTATAAGCCATCACACTTATCGTTAAGTATTTAGTGGACGTATTTCTTTAACAGTGTTTGAAATTACCATGAGCACACATTTTAAACTCAATTTAAATTACTTTCTGAAACAAATATTAGCATGATTTCAACACAGTAAGTTGTCGAAACTTTATAAACGAACAGACCTAAAATTTGTAATGAAAAATAAATTAACCGTAGATATCTTAATATTTCTTTGGTTTCTTTTAATTTGTCATTTTCGGATTGGAAAAAATCAATTTTTGCAATTTGTGTCCCATATATTTTAGGTCTATTCGATTATATTTTGCTTTTGTAGTTTCTGCATTTAACCCATAAAATTTAGTGTATTATGCTATTTACATATGTAAATAGCGTTTAAGAAAATATCCTGACTCTCATGGCCCAATCCTGAATTCCGGTATTCATAGAAAAGCATTTTGGACAAAGATTTACTGGATTAGAAGGTAAATTATTTTTATAGTTTTTCGTATTTTGAATCCGAAATAGACAAATGTTGTAAGAACAGCAGCAACTCAGATAATTCGAGATTTTGGTTATGTTGTGAAGTCTATATTACAGTTTTTTTTATAAGGGCAATAGATTCGTTATATTGAATAAGGATTACCATTTGAAGAAAACCGTGGTCCATTTTAACAGTCCAGGTACATGTAGCTGTGCTTGGATTCTAATGCTTTAAGAAACATTGAAAAGAAATATAGTAATCTCCTTGATGCTATTGGCAAGATTTATTCGAACCTAAAGCTATTTTCTGTTCTTAAATTTCATTACAATAGAACACCTGCTCTTTTATTGCCCTGTTAATCTACCATAAGCACAACATAACACTTTGACTTACTGTTTTAGCATTCGGTTCGCACACAGAATAAGCTTCCTGTTGCTAGAAGATATTCTTCACCCTGTATTACAATATGTTTCATCCCATCTTTTATTTCCTTAAAAGTTGAATAAAAATATTAATAACATCATTGTTTCTAATTATGCTCTATACCTATTTATGTAAGAAATGAAAATGTTTGTTTTTATCAACATTAGACTAATGGAAACTTTTATGTAGTATTCGTATCTAATGTGCACAGATACCTGGTATATAACTTGATTTGTTATGAATTTTTCGAATAGCTACTCGAGGACTAATCTGCACTCGTTGTTTTTAAATTAGCGATGGTCAACTAGAAGGAAGGCAGAAAGCTAGCACCGTCTCACCCACGCCCAAAGTTGGGTTACTCTTTTTTTTTTAAAGGAATAATGGAATTGAACTTCATGTTATAACGCTCTCACAACTCAAAAATCATGCAAAATCGGTAACTAGAATTCGAACCCTTAACCCACAGACTGCTAGTCGAGCTCCCTTTTCACAAGGCTATGTCAGACCCTCCTGGAATATGTTTTATGTAATAATGTTTTGAGGTTCGCAGAACAAATTTACTGTCAAACTGAAAAGTAAGCATGGTAGCTGTCGCCCTTGCTATGATTTTCATGCATGTTGTTGAGATGAAGACACCCTGTGATAGTGCAGTTAGGGATGAGTAGCGTTGAGATGAAGACACCCTGTGATAGTGCAGTTAGGGATGAGTAGCGTTGAGATGAAGACACCCTGTGATAGTGCAGTTAGGGATGAGTAGCCTTCTGTCTCCTTGACGATATTTACGAGATTTGAAATGATGGCTTAGCCATCTTAATTCATTTCTATCGATTCCGAAACTATGGTCACGATAATATTAAGTTTAATTTCGTCTGTGCTCCACCTGATGACTTCTTATAATTTCTAGATACTTCTAAAGCTGTACTGAACCTCAAGTGCTAATAAAAAACTCTTAAAATAACGGCTACATCTACACTACTTCTCTCATCATCTGTGAACCATGATTTTTAACCAATATATTTGTAACAATCTTGGCAAGGGTAGATCTTTAGGAAATTTGAAATAGAGTGGTTATTCCGAAAGTTTAGTTGACAAAAGTTTTACTATTTATGATAAACATAGGATAACGAAAAGGTTTTTGTTTGTTTGTTTGTTTGGGAATTTCGCACAAAGCTACTCGAGGGCTATCTGTGCTAGCCGTCCCTAATTTAGCAGTGTAAGACTAGAGGGAAGGCAGCTAGTCATCACCACCCACCGCCAACTCTTGGGCTACTCTTTTACCAACGAATAGTGGGATTGACCGTCACATTATACACCCCCACGGCTGGGAGGGCGAGCATGTTTAGCGCGACGCGGGCGCGAACCCGCGACCCTCGGATTACGAGTCGCACGCCTTACGCGCTTGGCCATGCCAGGCAACGAAAAGGACTTGAGAATAAAATATTACGTTAAAATAAATTTCATTAATCCTAAGATTGGTAATATTTTTAAAAATTCTGTTAGGGAACCTAGTTTACTAGCACTTGGACCTGTAAGCTACGGAATATCTTGTGTCATTTATAATAAAAAGTATATTAATTGAACAGAGCGTTACATTCAGCCTCTTGTACACAAAGCACAAGATGTCTCTTCTGATTATATCTGAAAATCATTCAGTCAACAGGGCTAGAGTGTGGCCACTTTAAATGGTAGATTTATGCAGGCGCATAAGGTGTTTTAATACCTTCTACCTTTTTTCTCTCTAAAATATGTATACATATGTGGTTACAGCTACATTTACGGTTTATTTCTATCTATCTATCAGATTTTAATTTTCACATTTTTCTTTTCTTTCTTCTTTGATTTTAAATTAATATTTTTGTTACCATATTTATATTTTTATCATCTAATTATTATTATCAAAATTATAAAGGTGAAACAAAGTGGTGACATGTCATACAATGTATAACAACTCTTTATCGGGCTTTTAAGTCCTTTTCAATCACCAGTAAAGTAACCTAAAACAATTTAAACGTGTAAGTAACGTTATGACTTGTGCCTAAATCATTATTAAGTATTATATATCGAACCCACTATTTAATGATTATATACAAGTATGTATGCACATGTGTGTGTGTGTGTGTATGTTAAACAATTCTTTTCTTTCTTACCAAAAGTATAATTGAAAAGAGAATCTGCTACGTATAAACCTATGTCCTGCTTGATTGGTCATTTCTTTTTATGTATTCTGCACTTTTCTTATTAAAGGATCATTAGTAAAACTTGGGTTAACAAACCAAAGAAACATATTTAAACCTCTTACAACGCTGAAGCAAGAGAAGAGAACATTAGGCTTTTAGGACAGCAATGCACCAATATTATAGTTAAATACCCCCTCTGATTAGTCATTTCATTTGTTTAAAAATGATTGATTGGTGGATTTTTTTAGTAGTCATCTTCCCATGAAAATCTGATCTATTGTGACCAATGAAATTCTGTTCTAGGTCAAACCACACAAGACTACTTCTGTAATTAGTCAGTAAAATGTGTCTTTCCATTATGATACTATATTAATATTTGTGCAAATGATATTTGTTCATCTAAGAGTCTGTAACTACGATTGGTCCGATTAATAAACCAAATATCCAATAGTAACAATCAAGCTTTTGGGTTTGGTTGACAACAGTTGGTCACATGCAACTCTTAGTTTTTGTGTATATTTATTCAGTATATAAGATTATGTGTAAATAAAAGTTTCCAAAAGAGATATGTAATTATCTTGTCACACAAAATAGGACGGTTTTCTTTTCATATAAAGATAGCATTTGTGTTTTAAGTATGTATATAAATGCGCACGGCCTGATGGTTAAGGCACTCTACACGAAATCTGAGAGTAGCGAACTCAAATCTTCGCCAGCGAACACACTCGTTCTATATCGTAGCTGACTAGACTAGCCACTTTAAAGCATTTTATTCTCTATCAAAATATATAAATGTATGTAAAATATTACATATTATACTTAAAACAGTTTTAGTTATATGAGACTTTAATATAATGACACAGATTAGTACCCTTAACGTCACATCTTTACTTGATAAACAGGTTTTATACCACAAGTGTGGTATAAGTACACTTAATCAACACATTTTTCCAACAAATATCACAATACAAAACATATGGACAATGATTAATTTTGTTCTATATAACAGTTTTTATTGGGAGACACTTTGTTTATATAAAATAAAGGAGTAACAATGGGTAAATTTGCAATAAGTTTCATGCATACACTAGAAACCAAAGCACACACAAACATATATATATATAAAGCAGGTTTTATACCATAAGTGTGGTATTCGTACATTGACTATATATTTGCAATACGAATTCATAGAATATAAATGCAGCATCGGTTTTCCTATTTTCTGAACAACTTCCACCTATCAATGAAATTCACATTAAAACTAGCGAAGCGGAAAAAAACTTAACATTTTCAGACGTAACCCTAAAAGTAAAAAAAACAACAACAACAAAATAGATAGATACGGAGTTCCATGCATAAAAAAGAATATAAGCTTATATTTCTTCATTACAGATCACCCTATCCAGAGCGAGTCAGGATGGGAGCAATAATAGGAAAATTAAGTAGAATAAATCAAAACTTCTCCACTCCGTAAAAGTACTTTAAACAATAATATTACGAAACGGATACGCTGAATATTATATCAAAAATGTTTTCAAATTACAAAAGAAAAAAAACACATTACAACAACAAGAGATCCCAGAACTACAACAACAAAAACACATGCACGAAAGCACTCACAATGAATATTCTTTTCATAAACAAAACAGTCACAATCAAAATTCTCAAAGCTATTAAACGATCCCACTTGATAATCAACATAGCACATAAACCAAGTAAAACACTAAAAAAACTATTAGCTTGCTCTTCACTTTCACAAACAAAATTTGCCCAAACCATAAAAATCTGAATGAATGTCCCACATAAAAGTCATAGTGTATCAATTTACATGCAATATATGTGGAAACGCATATATAGAAGAATCCAAAAGACCTTTGCACATGTGCATCTCAAAATACGCCAGTGGCAGATGTATCAAATAGAATTACCTATGTTGAAAATGGTATTCCAGCATCTTGGTTTACACATTATGAATGGTAAAATTCATGTTTTATGTGCTTGGACTCGTAGTTCCTTGTTATGGATGACAGCATTCCGTCTCGTGAATCCACTTTATAAACAGGGATATTCCACCAAACCAAATTCACGTATTCTTCCATTACCAGACATTCAGAAATTTCAATATCAAGAATATTCTATCATCTCAGATTTATCATAAAGTACGTTGACTTTAAATGTAGGGATGGCCAAGATACTCGGTAAGTATAGTACAAACATGCACTGTAAAAACAAATCAGCAATGGCAGAGTTTTTACTTTAAAGAAATAAGTACTATTCACTTTTATTTGTTTCTCTACTCAACTAGCCCAAACTAAGACAAGAAACCATCGTTAAGATATCAAACGAGAAAGTGATCAACCAACCAAACTGTTCGTCTTTTTTCATCTTGTTTCAGTTAAAATAAATCTACAATTACGTTATCACTAAAGTCAGTTTAAACCTAAAACCACTCTCTGTGTTTTGGACAGTGTACGATGTCATTGCTTAGTCTTAGTAATTGGTAGAAATTAAAAAAAAACACACTAATATTTATAGAGTAAACAATGTTATCCTTACCCCTTGAAGTTAGTTTGTTTTATATGAATTTGTAAAAGGCTGAAATACAGGATGAAACAGTAATTACCACTCAACAGTAGACGAACATCAGTTGACCGTATCATGTAAAATACCTAATACTTTGTACATTATACAAGAGAGCCAATTACGAAGTTAAAGAGCCCCATTGGCTCAGATATTACATGGTGATATTCCAGTAGCTTAAATTTACATGCCATAAAATTTGATAATAGATTACCTCAAATTCTAATATAAGTTATACGTCCTTTTTCACCTCCGGTATAGAGATTGTTCATGACTCAGATTTAGTAATTCCACATAATTACATTTCAACAGTTACTTTTCCAGAAATCAGTGTAATATACTGGTGTATCTGAGTGATAAGATACTAATATCTCAGATATCTCTGTTATTTCTGCAACATTCTACTAACATAGACTAACAAATTATTAATTGTTACATGTTATCAATTCGTATTCACAATTTTATTTAAAACTCTTTCTGAAATATGTGGTATTTTAATAGATCAGATTTAAATGCAGTGAATAATGGTAACATTTAGTATCATATATTGTATGGTTACAAATAATGACTTGCTAATATTACATGAATACAATTAACGAGTAACAATTTTTACAATATTCACAGTGCAGAATTACTTTTCATGAGCAATATATACTACATAATCTGAACAATAATATTGTAATAATTCATACCAATTCTAAATTATTTGAATGCAGATATGCTCACAAGTTATTAACAGTATTCTTTTACCAATTCTTAAAATTGTTATGAGCTTTAAAATAAACGATGGCTTGTACTTAAGGGAGACACTTTCAGTTAAATTGGATATTTGTAATAAAAGCTAACATTTCTAGAGATACAAATGTAAGTGTGGTACAAGACGTGTTATTCTCTAGTGAGACTATGCTCGTTTAAATTTGTTTAAATAATTTAAATAAACTATTATGTAGCTTGAGTGTTATATTCATAATTTTTTCCTTCCAAGCAAATATGATTGAAAAAATTTTATTAATCTTAGAAAGTATAAAACAGACAAAGAAAGAGAATATAAAATAAAAACTCAAGAGCTTTTTAGTTAACAACCAAATTTTGTAATCTCTTACAGCGGTCGATACAGTGAATTATAGGCATAAAGATTGATTTACACATTTCGGAACAACTAGACATATCTTAAATAACTTTCAAATATTTTGATAGTCAAATATGCATATTTGTTTCTGTAATTATATAAAGCAACTAACGAATCAAAGCGACTGCCAAAAACAGACATGAGTATAAAGCATTTTAATGTTTTTAGGGCGAATATCAATCAAGAATTATTTAACATTTCATGACGTGTAAAACCATTTCATCATCAGACTTAACCCAGCTAATAGGAAATTATGTTTATCTTTCTTACATCTCTTATTCTAGTTACTGTTAATTGTCAAGAAATATTTCAGTTTCGCTAATTTTGGGGCATATTAAGAACTATAGTATAGTACTGAATATCTGGACGCCGAACTAAAACACTTTTGAAAATGATTTTATATCAAAACGGTTATTTCGAAAAAAAAACCCTCGTGCAAACCAAAATTCAGTCATAGTAATAATAGTCAGCCAACAATAAAAAAGTTGTTTACCTATTGGTTGGTTCGAAATTTCAGACAAATCTACACAACATCTACTTGTACTCATTGACTTAACTCTGAACACACAGGAAGTAATAAGTAAATAGTGCCCCACCGCCAACTTTCGTGCTACTGTTATCAAATATTGAGATTTCACTGCCACTCTTATAACGCACTAAAGGGCCCAAAGTGAAGAATACAGTGCTTCTGCGGTAATGGAAGGCGAACAATAGACTCTCTGATTCTCTCGGGCACGATGGCCACTCTGGCTACACCTAATCCACTTTTATCAAAAAGAACAAAATGTCTTTAAACTAATTATAAAAAAATGTCTTTAAACTAATTATAAAAAAATTAACTTTAATACATTTTAGCTATATCATAAATATTTTAGTTTCCAAAGTTTTGCTCAGCTTTCGATTGTTTGTTTGTGTCTAAGCACAACCGCGAGCATCGAAATTCGATTTTTAGCGATATAAGACTCCAGACTAACTGGGCCTCCCAATGGTTCAGCGATAAGTGTTCTAACTTATCACGACAGAAATCAGGTTTCAATACTTGTGCAGCTTTAGGCTTAAATGCGAAGAAATAGACTTACTGTTCATTTAAATTTCAGCGTACCACAAACCAATTAAATGTAAACCTAATTAAGAAAATATTACAATGATGTATGTACGTATATATAATAATTGTTTATACGCTCCATACATTGAGTATTTGCATACGTATAAATGTGATTACTAATTTACATATTTAAAACATCACGCCATCTATTCACTTTATGATTACTAACCCTTAATATTTATTTAAAATAAAACTAATTTTATTGTTTGTTTGTGTTCTTATAGCAAAGCCACATTGGGCTATTTGCCGAGTCCATCGAGAAGAATTGAACCCCTGAGACAATTTTTACTGCATTTCATTATTGATGTGGTTTGTCTAATATATGTAACAGTTATATTACTGAGTTGAGCCAAAATAGCAGTTTTTTCCCCACTAAGTGACATCACCATTATGATTTTCATGCTCATCTAGTTCAGAGTTTTTACTTTTATTTTGGCCCGGCATGGTCAGGTGGTTAAGGCACTCGACTCGTAATCAGAGGGTTCACAGTTTCCTCCCTGTCACACCAAACATGCTTGCCCTTTCAACCGTGGGGGCGTTATTAAGTGAATAAAACTGCATTTTTACCCTCCTCACTGTGGACAGTGACAGTGAAATTATTGATCATGACTACTTCCTATCGTCCAACTGTGCAACACTGTGAAAATACGGCTAATTCATGGCATGCTTTCGTTCATGTAATGGCTGTTTGCATTATTTTATCAGTTTTGCTTCTTTGTTGTTGTTTTGAATTAAGCACAGAGCTACACAATGGGCTGTCTGTGCTCTGCCCACCACTGGTATTGAAACCCGGATTTTAGCGTTGTAAGTCCACAGACATACCGCTGAACCACTGGGGGACTTTGTTTAAACTAGTAATTTAGAAGATATAATGATCAGGGTTCTCGATAATTAGGCAATGATTTATCGACATGTTCATGATATGAAATTATTTACTTCCCGCTGGATCTTAGAATAAGAAGTCCATGATCATGTGAAGATAAAGAAGCAAAAGTATAATTGTTTTTCAAAAATTTCGAACTCGTCCCTGATAATACTCAGAATATGAGGGAAAAATATTTTAATAATATGTCCAAAAGATCACTTAAGTGTTGGGTATTTTATTTCCTCCTACATTTGGTCTTCCCGTAATACTAGGCAGTTTTGAAATATAAATATATTTGGTTTTTTCGCTTTTTTTTTTCTAACAAGTCTAGCGGGTAAGAAAAGCTACACTGGACTGTCTGTGACGATCACTGGAGGGAAATCAAACCCTGTATTTTAGCGTGTTAAATTTATAAACTTACCTCTGTTCCCTCGAAGGACAGATTCAGCGGTATATCTCAAGGTTTACATTTAGATTTTGAAACCTACTGTGATCAGTGCTCAAATAGCTCATTCTGCAGTTTCTTGCTTAGCGAAAACTAAACAACTGTTTCAAACAATATTTAGCTACTCTGTTTTGATTTAAGGATCTATGGAAAAATTAAAAATGCCAAATTTTTGAATATCTCAAAACATTTTTCCCTTCTCTTTATCTCACCTTAAAAAATCTAACGTAATCCATTAACTTTTCCCTAATGTTTGTTTATTTGTTTATGAATTTTGCGCAAAGCTACACGAGAGTTATTTGCATTAGCCGTCCCTGATCTAGTCAAAGTCTAGACAGAAGGCATCTAGTCACCACCACCCACTGCCAACTTTTAGGCTACTCTTTTACCAACGAATAGTGGGAATTGACCGTAAAATTATAATGCTCCCAAAGCTGAAAGGCCGAGTATGTTTGGTGCGACGGACGGGGATCCCAACCCGCGGCCCTCGAATTATGTGTCAGGTGCCTTAACCACCTGGCCATTTCTCTAATGGAATTTACGCGTCTAAGTGCATTTAAACTTTCCATACTTTAGTAAATTATTGTGTCATTTAAATGTTCAAAAACCATCTGATTATAAAATTTTGTCATAATTATCGACTTACATAAAAATCAAGTTAGAATCTCAAAGTTTTTTAAATGATTTGCTTTTCTTTAAAGTTAAATTATCTTTCCTTTGTTTTTGGAAGGTAAAATAAACGCAAAGTCGAGTAAAAGCAGAGAGGTATTAATGGTATATCTGTATACGCAGGAGATCGATAGATCCAAAGCTGAATAATTCGCTGTGGGAAGAAAAGGAGAGTATCCCGAAGAAACACTTAGTGGGAGAGCACGAACAACCTGCACGTGCCCAAGGTTAAGCTTATAGCTGAAAGAAAAACAGTTATTACATAAAATCTGTTACTAAAATGTTGCTCGAAGTGATTTGCATTTTAGTAATCATCTAAGAGGTGTTCAGATAAGGATTCATCTTCGAACGCCTTAATCCACCTGGCCATGCTGGGCCACCTCAGTTGTGCAGTGCTATGACTAGACTTTAAAACAGGGTTTTGATACCCATAGTGGGCAGAGCACAGATAGCCCACTTAGTAATAATTATCAAAACGTCGTAGATTTTAAAAATAAATCTTATTTACTGTAAAAGTTGCAAACTGTAATAAAATAAATCTTCCACTAAAGTAGTACCTTTCTTTATTCTTTCATATCTGAGTTTTTTTCTGATAGAAAATGAATCATCTAAGTACAACACACAAATATCTAATTTAATTGTAGTTTTTTTACAAAATACACATACACTAGGTACATTTCTGCTCAAGATTAGATTATATATATCATTATTCTATTAAAATGATTTAAACCAAACACATTACAATATACAGATAAAAATGTTTCTTGGCACGCTTTTTACAATAAAGTCTCTGAAATTTGAGATTTAAGTGAACCTTAAGCTGCCTTAATATAGGCAAAACTATTATAAACCTACAGCATTTAAAGGCAGCTTTTTTACAATGAAACTCATAGACCAAGCTGAATTTCTAGTAAATTTTAATTAAAATATCAAAACTTAAACACGTAGCTGAAAATATAACCAGTTTTTATCTTATTATCTTCCGATACTAATCTGAAATAACACTGAATTGTTTTCAAAGCTAGAATGTAATCAATATTCGTATTTTCTCTCTAATATATTAATTACTTCAACGGGGTATGTATTCTCTAAATTTATGTCGCACGTTTCTCCACCTAGTGGTGACTATCGTAATCAGGTATAGTAAATTATATGTTTTTAAAATAAGTTATGCTTTTTATAATTACAATAGGAAAATAATTATTATTTGTTTGAGGTCATGCACAAAGCTACACAATGCTGAGCCCACCACGGATAAAAGAGGCATGTAATCTTGAACATGTAAGCTTACTCCTGACGTTAGATAAATGTTCCATGTTATTCTATTATCGTTCACAATTATAAATAAAAGGTGTTTATGTTAAACAAAGTAGATAACGTGTGAAAATTTTCCGGATTACTACATATTTCTTCTACACAATTCCAAATATTAAAAAAAATAATAATAAACTTAATTTGCTTGAGTTAACACTAAATAATGCTTTAATTGATTATCCTTAGGATCTTTATCCATAATTACTTTTTGTCTATTTTGATGTGTGCCCGGCATGGCCAGGTGGGTTAAAGCGTTCGACTTGTAATCTGAGGGTCGCGGGTTGGAATCTCCGTCGCACCACACACGCTCGCTCTTTCAGCCGTGTGGACGTTATAAAGTTACGGTCAATCCCACTATTCGTTGCTAAAAGAGTAGCCCAAGAGTTGGCGGTGGGTGGTGATGACTAGTTGTTCCCCTCTCATCTTACACTGCTAAATTAGGGACGGCTAGCGCAGATAGCCCTCGTGTAGCTTTGGGCAAAATTCAAAAACAAAGAAAAATTATTTTGACGTTCGTTAAAACTATAAAAACTTGTTGTTGCTCTTTTGAATTGCGGCATAGCGGCTCATAGAATGGACTTTTTTTCAAGTACAAATTTTAGCTCATAACTTCGTTATCTATTTACCAATTTAAGATATTTACAGTTTTCTTCTCAGGAGGTTAAATTCTTTCCATTGATATATTTGACTGCGCCGAAAGTCTCAATTTAATTTTCTGTAATCCTATCTAAAAGAATTTCAATTTCAGGATAAGCTAGGAGAGATTCTGATGAGTAATAAAACCGAATCAGGTATGCGCGTGCCCCAATCTTGCTATTGGTAGCGCACGAAATACAACTAATAAAAATGAAGAAAAGGACCTCATAAATTAGTTTACTCTAATTCTGCTTGAAAGAATTTCAAGTGCCGAGGTTGTTAGTGATTCTCTCTTGTTCTTAAATGCTTGAACGATTACACTAAAATTTCATAAAATTTCACGTTGCATCAGAATACTTAAAATGAACGAAATAATTTTTAATATTTTAAATAATTATGGGCGGCACAGGGATTTCTTTAGTTAGTAATTCATTTATTTCAAGAACACTTTATTAATTAATCGTATGTAACAAAATTACGAGCGGTCAAAATTTTCCTCTTAAAAAGTTTAACCATTGTGCCAAAAACTTAACGTTAATATTCCTTAAAGAGACACTATAGCAAGTAGAAGTTGAAATATCGGAAGTTACTATTTGATTGCTGTTTATATTGACAACTACACTAGAGATAAATAAAAAAATAAAACCCACATAAACCGAATATAAGTCGTCAGCAAGATCACGTGTCCGCTTAAAAAATTAGCATAGAAATAGAATTTAATTTGTAAAGTATTGAAATTGGTATTTAGATAAAATCAATGAAAATTGGGTACCCTTATATAAGAATAACTACACATATGACAGTTATTAGTTCTTCAAAGAAGCCATAAATCATAATAAAGTACTAATCTAAATTAAAACATGTAATCATTAACTTATGTTTAATACTGAACACATAAACAAACAATAAACAAATTAGGTATTGTCATAAGAATTTTAAAACGAAGATATACAGAGGTCTTTTAAAACAAGTTAAAGAACGCACTTGTACAACTAAAAATTTGTGTTGAAATTTTGAAATAATAAACAATGAAAAAAAGAGTTGAACTGCCAATTATGACGAAGCATTAGATTTCAATCGGCCAATAACATAAAGGCATAAAAAAAAATAAATTATCAAAAAAATAAAGCCCGACCTAATTTATAAATATAATTAGAAGCTAAATACAGGTAAACAGACAATCTTAGCTACAAAACAGATTAACTTAGGTAAGTGTTCATAACATTTACTGTTAAGTATATATTCATAAAAATCGCCACCGTCTTGGCAAGTAAGCCAGGCTATTTGGTTGTGCTATTTAAAGGTTCGAATCTCACCTCACTGTTTTGTAGATATTTGATAAATCTTTGGATAGTTTAAAGTCTCGAATGAAATGAAAACTTACATTTTGAGAAAAATATGTATTATTCGAGTTTTCACATGGAGTATCTAGACATTGATATCACCTTTGAAGGAAATTATAAATTAGTGGTTGACCTATCGCATCAAAAGGAAAATACTATAAAGATCTGCCTTTAAGGATTTTCATTTGTTATTCAATACCAGCAGTAATTATCATGTCTCTTGTTCATTTGTTCCTTTTCTATCATGTAATGTAATAGTTGTGAAGTTTATGTATGTCACTAAAATTATGTTCATATGAAGTGACAGAAACCCCATAAAACTCTATTTTTCAAAAGCTCCAGGTAAAGGGTTTACTTCATTTATATTAAGACTTTCGCGTTTTTCTGACTCCATGAAAGTTATTTTCATGATATTTGTCATCTTCATCGATTATTTACAAGTACGTCAGTTTTTATCATACCTTAATAATCAACATAACAATTTTAAATTTAAATATCTGCCGAATTACACCGCTAGAAACTGGGTTCGAGATACCTGTAGTGGGACTAGCACATAGAGCCCACTGTGTTTAAATACAAACAAACAGATCATATTCATTTCTATGAGGCCCGGCATGGCCAGATGGGCTAAGGTGTGCGACTCGTAATTCGCGGGTTCGCATCTCCATCGCATCAATAATGCTCGCCTTTTCAGCCGTGGGGACGTTGTAATGTTACGATCAATCCCACTGTTTGTTGGTAAAAGAGTAGCTCAAGAGTTGGCGGTAGGTGGTGATGACTAGCTGCCTTTCCTCTACTCTTACACTGCTAAATTGAAGACGACTAGTGGAGATAGCCCTTAAGGAGCTTTTCCCGAAATTCAACAACAAACAATCATTCCCATGATACGTTGGTACACACAATAATAATGGTAACTTTGAATAGAAATGTATCATAATAACACACTTATAGGATTTTGTTGTGATTCTAATAACTGGTTTCCAGTGCTTTTTAAAGTAAATCTAGTTAAAATAATATATTTATTGTGTTTATAACGACTAGATCTAGGAATATCTTCATTGGGATCTAAATAAAATTCCTTAAAATAATTTTCAGTAAAATTGTTTTGTTTGTTTTACAAATAGAATAATCAAAAATATCATACATAATTACTTAGATAAAGTTAAGACCTGAAACAAACAACATTTGTAATGTTAACATATACTAGTAACCACATTAAGTTAAAAGACATTCTGTCAGTTTATGTTAGCATATACTAGTAACCACATTAAGTTGAAAGACGGTTTGTTAGTTTATGTTTGAATTAAGAATGCCATCTTTTATAGAAAGCCAAGAAATGTAAAAAATGTTTCTAAATATTGAAATTGTTGACTGTATATAGTGAGGTGCAAAAACAGAAGAAGCTTAGCTGTAAGAGTTTCGAAAAAAAATAAATTGAAAACAGGGCATATTTAACAGCTTTTTACAACTGTAAACTTGGATTAAATTATTTGACTTAGCTACGAACGCTCTAAACATTTGAGGAATTAAACTGTTTGTTTTTTGAGTTTCGGCCAAGGCTACACGAGAACCGTTTGCACTCGTCGTCCCTAATTTAGCAGTGAAAGACTAGAGGAAAGGCAGCTAGTCATCATCACCCACCGCCAAATCTAAGGCTAATCTTTTACCAACAAATAGTAAAATTTACCATTACATTATAACGCCCCCATTGCTGAAACGTTGAACGTGTTTGCTGTGACGGGGATTCGAATTTAATAATAGTAATTGTAATAAATATATATTCCTTAAAAATCTTTCCAAATTTACAACTAAATTTATTAATCCACATCCTCTATATTATCTATTTCGTTTTTATATCTTCAAATAGTTTTTATAGCTTATTTTTAACTTATATTTTTATCATTGACCATTCTCTTCCATATCCAGTCTATATTCTTCTGTGAAAAATACTTTCCATCAGCGCTTCATAAGTACATTGTTGTGTCTTGTTCCTTCTTCAAGACTTTACAAAACGTTTCTACTTCTTTAGTTATATTATTACTCACTCTTGCTAACCTACCACATATTAATTCTTCATAAGTACATTGTTGTGCCTTGTTCCTCCTTCAAGACTTTACAAAACGTTTCTACTTCTTTAGTTATATTATTACTCACTCTTGCTAACCTACCACATATTAATTCTTCATAAGTTCATTGTTGTGCCTTGTTCCTTCTTCAAGACTTTAAAAACGTTTCTACTTCTTTAGTTATATTATTACTCACTCTTGCTAACATATTAATTCTTCATAAGTACATTGTTGTGCCTTGTTCCTTCTTCAAGACTTTACAAAACGTTTCTACTTCTTTAGTTATATTATTACTCACTCTTGCTAACCTACCACATATTAATTCTTCCATCAATTATCTTTTCTTCCAACTTTCTTTACCTTTGATATATTTCTGTTTTGTTCCATCTATTATTTAATGCACTTATAATAATGACAGTACTTAATTTTTTTATTCTAACATATTTTTCTTTTACATTTTCGTTTATTCTTTTTCATTTTTTAAACTTCGTCAAATGCGTTTCTCATTTCTTGTTCTTTTCTGTTTTTCTTTTTATTTAACATTTCGTTGGATATTCCTTTAATACATTTGTTTTAGCCATTTAGCTTCTTTAATATTCAATGCTCTTCACACAGTTATATAACTTTCTCAGATTAACAGGTGTCATATATATCCATAAAAGCTCCCTTTGATACATGCTAAAAAATGTACTGTTATATAATCTAACAGCTTATTTTAATATATGTTACCTAAATCCTTTCCCCTCGATGTAGATTCCTGTAAGTAGTGAGGGGACCTCCCAAAGAAGGTTCTGTTCTTACAGTTTACCTCCTCTGGGATCTAAACATCCACCTGCGTGTTTGCCGTGCGTGGTAACCCGTGAAGGGAAGGAGAGAATCCTGGTGGTTGAGGGGTCCAACCACAACACACTACTTTGACCTTGAATTCCTGTAAACGGGCGGTCTTGGGGTGCCCCCCCAGGATCAATCGGCTGGTCCATTTGGGCCAGGATCAACTGAGTACCAGCATAGGACGTCCACAATGGGTGTTGTGGATATTGTGTCCGACACTGGTGTTTAGGTATAGCGCTCACGAAACCATAGCGTCACTGCAGTGCCCTCAAGACACTGTAGTGCGTTCCCTTGTTGTGCTCCATGGTGGGTGGGGTCAGTGGGCACCGAAAAATTTTCTATTCATTATGGATACTCCTAAAACAAAAAAATAACACAACTTGAAACCATCGAGAAAAACCCGACTACTGGAAAACGATCACGAATTGATGAGTCTGTACAGCCTAACTCACCACTAGAATATGTCCCGCGATTCCTTAAGTGACAAACCTTTAGAGCAAATGTCTCCATTTTTTATTCAGAATGGCTTAGAAGGGCTTGCTGGCTCCCCTAAATTGGTAATAAAGCTACGTTCGTGTGACATCTTAGTGGAAACATCTTCATCACAGCATTTCAAACTCCTCCTGACATCAAAGGCCTTGGGGTACATATCCATTGAAGTTACTCCTCATTCCACTTTGAATACTTCCAGAGAAGTCATAGTTGAAAGAGATTTAAGGACTGTCCCTGAATCAGAGATCCTCGCAGGTCTCACCAGCCAAGATGTCACAGCAGTACGTCGAATATTCACTCGAAAAGATGGAAATCTGGAACTAACAAATGTTCTAATACTAACATTTACTGTACCATGTCCTCCCACCAAAATAAAAGCAGGATATCTGAATTGTAAGATGCGACCTTATATTCCAAATCATGTACGATGTTTCCATTATCAACGATTTGGTCATTCAAAACAATCTTGCCGTGGTTCCTTGACCTGTACTCGTTGTGGTGGTAAAGACCATAATGCTACAGAATGCCAACTCGAACCACATTGTATAATCTGTAATGATACGCATCCTTCTTATTTTACCTTTTGCCCTAAATGGGTAGAAGAAAAAGAAATACAACGTCTCAAGAGAGTTAACAATCTCACTTACACAGAGGCTCGAAAATTATTATTACCTATTCCGACCAGAACTTGTGCTGCTGTAACCCGTTCTACTACTACAGTAGGAGTCCAAACAGACCTTACTCTATCCCCTACACAATCTTCACCAGCAAATCTTAATGAAACACTTCCCAAAATCAACACAGTTCACGAATCAGTCTCTCCTTCCATCTCTGTCCTGACCACACCTTCCAGTCATTGTCGAACCTCACCTTCTTCAAGTCAAGATGTTTCCATGGGGTCTCCCTCTCTTGACACCCCAAAAATTAAACAAACAACTCGTCCGTGCTCTCAATCATTAGTACGTTTACCGATAAATTCATACCTGACCATTCGAGCTAGAGCAGGATCCACAGAGAGCAATAGACCCACATCCAATAAAGAAGAAAACGCGGTCGTAAGCAGAAGGACTCTCTACCATCTTCTCCTCTGAAATAGTTACACATGGCCACACTAATTCAATGGAACTGTCGAGATTTCCAATCAAATGTGACTGACATCAAAGATCTGATTGAATTTTATCATCCCACATGTCTTTCTTTGTAGGAAACATTTCTACAGCCTACAAATACAGTACTATCCAATACTATTCGTTATACCAGAATGACAGGCTATGTGTGGGACGGTAGACATGGGGGAGTTGCATTGCTGGTTGCTCAGCATGTGCTCACCCGGTCCCTGTCATTGACCACACCCTTGGAGGCTGTAGCCATCCGTGTCTCCTTGGGTTGTACCATCACTATTTGCTCTCTATACCTTACACCTGAAACACATTATTATCAATCAGACCTCGAAACCCTCATTGAGCAACTGCCAAGCCCCTTTTTAATCTTGGGAGATTTCAATAGGCATAATCCCCTCTGGGGTGGCTCCAGTATTGATATGAGAGTACGCATCATAGAGCATATGCTTCTGAACCACAACCTGGCTCTACACACTTTTCATATTCACATATTTTAATGCACCTCAGTCATTTACAGCTATAGATCTTTCTGTCTGTTCCCCTTCGCTACTACTCACTCACTTTTCCTGGGAGTTTGACATCAATCCACGAAGTAGTGATCATTTTCCCATCATCTTACGAGAGATTTGCCATGATCAGTACCACCCGACCCATGTACCTTGGTGAAAGTTGGTCCAGGCCAACTGGCCTTCTTTCACTGCTCTCTCGAAACTTGATTCTGCCATCTAATGTAAATAATCGACAGATTATTGTATAGCAACAGTAACCAACAGTATTATACAAGCTGCTACTCCATGTATCCCTGAAACCTCGACATGTTTCCTTACGGCATCCCGCCCTTGGTTGAATTCTGCCTGTTCTATAACACGGAAAACGCAGAAGCGTGCTTGAGATAAATTTCAAAGATACCGCACACTCTCAAACCGCATTGCATTTCAGCAAGCCCGTGCACATGCTCGGCAAGTTAGACGTCAAAGCCAGAAGAAATATCGGATTAAATACACCTCCAGCATTTCTTCAACCACCAGCACAAAATTTATATGGGATAAGATCCGGAGGGTGAGTGGAAGATATACCTCATCTCTATCTTAATATCTGATGGCCATGAAGTTGCAGATGCACAGAGCATTGCCAATACTCTTGGGGACTTCTTCTCTCGTGTATCTAGCTCATCAAACTTATTCCCTTCCTTTTTAGCCATTAAAATACAGGAGGAGCATCTGCCTCTTTCCTTTTCAACTGACCATTCCTATGACTACAATCGCCCTCTTACACTGATGGAACTCAAACTTGCTATTCATCGGTCTGGCAATACATCATTTGGACCTGATAATATACATTATGAGATGTTACGCCACCTTTCCCAGAACTCTCTTACTATTCTCCTAGCTGTCTTTAATCTGATATGGCATGAACATGTCTATCCAGATGCTTGGGAACAAATTATCATATTCCCTATTCTGAAACCTGGGAAGGATCCAAAGATTCCTTCGAATTACCGTCCCATTGCTTTGACAAGTTGTCTCAGTAAGATCTTAGAGAGGATAATCAATGCCCGCCTCGTCTGGTTTCTTAAATCAAACAACCTCCTCTCACCTACTTAGTGTAGGTTCCGAAGACAACGCTCTACGATAGGCCACTTAATTCGCCTTGAAACATCAGTAAGAAAAGCCTTTTTTAAGGAAACAACATCTTGTTACTGTTTTTTTTTTATTTAGAAAAAGCTTACGATACAACATGGAGATATGGCGTCTTACGAGACCTTCACTCATATGGATTGCGTGGAAACTTACCCCTTTTCATCCAGTAATTCTTAATGAAGCATTGATTCCAAGTCCGTGTGGGCTCAAAACTTTCTCATTTTTTCCCACAGGAACTTGGAATCTCCCAGGGCTGTATTCTGAGTGTCACACTTTCATTACAAAGATTAATGTCATCAGTGAACAGCTACCCCCACAGCTGCAAACGGTCTTTTTGTTGATGACTTTCACATCTCATGTTTATTGAACGGCAGCTACAAACTGCAATCAATCAGATACTGAAGTGGACCACGGCAAACGGTTTTAGAGAGTGAAAGTTTAAAACCGTTTGTATACATTTATGTCACAAACGGGGAATCCACCTAGATCCAGAATTTCATATTGATGATGTTGTACTTCCTGTCATCCCTGAAGCAAAGTTCTTAGGTCTTATATTTGATTGTAAATTAAAGTTTATATCGCACATCAAGCAACTTTGTATCAAGTGTCTAAAAGCATTGAACATTCTCCATGTCCTCTCTTATACTTCTTGGGGAGCAGATCGACACTCCATGCTCTACATTTATCGTGCTCTTATCCGATCCAAACTTTACTATGTGTCTGTGGTTTATGGTTCTTCCAGAACCTCTGCAATAAAAAATGTTGGATCCTGTCCATCACCAGGGGCTTCGGCTTTGCATTGGAGCTTTTCGTACTTCTCCCGTGCAAAGTCTATGTGGAATCTCATAAACCCTCTCTATATATTCGCCGTTTGCAACTGTCTCTAATGTATGTTTCCAAACTTCGATCCTTACCACAGCATCCTACCTGGAGTCGTGTTTTCCAACCACAATGGACCACACCTTTAATAACAGAAAATCTGCCATTGTTCCTTTTAGTCTCCGTATCCAGGCACAGTTAGAATATTTGGATTTATCCTTGAATAACATTGCAGTTTCTTCATATCACCCTATTCCACCATGGCAAATTACTGTCCCCAATTGTAACCTATCTTTGAGTCATCTGAGGAAAGCAGATACACCCGATTGGAAGTATCGTTCTTTCTTTAATGAACATCTTTTATATGATCCATTCATTCATGATTCCAAATCGGGTGACTCAGTGGGCTCAGCCATGGTTTGTGACAGTTTGATTGTGGCACACAGACTCCCGCCTACAGTTTCTGTTTTCACTGCCGAATTGTATGTCATCTTTCTTGCCCTAAATCATATTGAAATAATGCAATATGCAAATTGTCCAATATATACGGATTCACTCAGCTGTCTATTAGCCCTGGAATCATTCCATGATAGTCATCACCCTATTCTCATCAATATCAAAAAAAACTGGCCCATCTTTCTCTCTCATCTGTCTTCGTCCAATTCTTTTGGATACCAGGTCATGTTGGTATTTGTGGAAATGAGCTGGCCGACAGAGCAGCAAAGTACCTGTTTTGGATCTATCACCCCAGTACCCATTCCATACATGGTCTATAGTCCAGTTATCAAATCCAGATTGTACACCAGATGGCAGGCAACCTGGAATGAGTTACACAATAACAAGCTTTTTCAAATCAAACCTTCTCTTGGTCTTTGGTCCTCTTGCTTCTGTAAGGATCGAAAAGAGGAGGTTGTTTTGGCAAGGATGCTCATTGATCACAGTTTTTCAACCCACCATTTCCTTTTATCTGGTACTGCTGCACCAATGTGTAGTCTATGTGGCACTCAGATCACGATCATCCACATTTTTAAAGATATTTTTAAGGTGGATTTGCCCTTGACTTTGGCCCATGTTATAGGTGAAACTGACAATCTCACTCATGTTTTTACATTTTTAAGAGCCATTGGTCTTTTACACTTAATTTAAGGTTTTTTATCGGACTATATAGTGTTTTAAAACGATTTATTTTACACATTTTAATGTTTTAACACGATTTATTTTACTCTTCAAATTTTATTTTGACTTGAACCCATGACTGGAAAGGCCAACTTCAGGTGACTGACAGCAATTTCGATCTTGTTGCTTCAGTCTTCCTGGCAAGTCTTAATTTTACACATTTTAGTTTTTATTTTTCTTTTGTACTGAACCTAGGACTGGAAAGGCCAACTTCAGGTAACTGTCAGCAAGGGTATACTTCTTGCTTTAGTCAGTTCCTAATTTTACATATTTTACTTTTTACCTTAATTGCCTCATACCTATACTGTACCACATCTTGTCTGGCACAGATAGCCTTGTAGTTTTGTGCTAATAAACATTGAATACCTACCTACCTACCTAAATCCTTTAATTTTTTTTATCTTTTTCTACCCTATATTTCACTCTATTTCTGTTTAATTCAAATTATATTTATGCTAAATTGAGCCTACGATATTCTTTGATGCCTTATCATTTTGCACTATTGATATAAAACTATGTGATGAATGTATAGTTACTGCACAGTAGTTGAATATTTATTGAGAAACATATAACCGATAGCAAAAAAAAAAAACAGCAATGTAATGTTTAAAGTAGATTACTTCTAAGATAGAAATAAAGAAACCTTAGCGGACCTCTGGGTAATAGGCCCAGTACGCTTTCACTGCGCCACTCTGCTCTTTTACCTATCAACACGACGCTTTTAAAACAGCTGTTAAGCCTAAGAATGCAATTCACAATATTTTCAACTATAAAAACAGAGTTTCATTGTTAGAAAGTTCCATAATAATTTATAAATTTAAATGTCCACGATGTACTTTTAGGTATATTGGTTCAAGCCATAGGTGGTTTTTCAACACGCGCAAAGGAATATGGAAATATAATGACAAATAATAAATCAAGCATATGTGATCACATACTTCGTGAATTTGATACTGTCATACATTGCAATATTTTAGAAATCATCGCTAGTGGACGTCATGAAAAACAGTTTTACGTATAACGAAAACGTTTTTGATTTACATATTGAAACCAGGACTGAAGTATAAACATTTGCCCTGAAAGAAATAAATAAAAAGATGTATATGAGTATTATTGTTTTAAAAAATACATTCCATATAAAGATTATTTACCACAGAAAAGTTCGTACTTTAACAGATGTTCGTGGAATGGGCAAGTGATTTCATGAACAATAAAACGCGTCAATCTTCTGAAGTAACGAAACTTAATTCCACCTACATTGAAAAAGACATTAATTAATTACAACAACACATTTAACCACGAAGTTCGACAATGTATTTTATATCATTTTTACCGGTTGTTACTTACACCACAATTGTTTCCTGTATGATTCAATGTAGAGAATTCGGCCCACACGATTCTAAAGACTAACCTAACTCAGTATGAACGAATACAAGAATACGAAACCGTTTTATTCCAAAATATTAAAATAAATGTGGATTATTCTATGAACAAATGAACACATGTCCATCATTTCTACAACTACAAGCATACAGATATTTACTATTTCTGTTTAGAGACGATCCTTCTTCTTTCGTTTTGTAAACACCATTATGCTCTTGTTCATTTTGTGCTTGTTTTTCCTTTTTATTGTCGTTGTCAGTCTCAAAACTTAGGTGTGAAATAAAACTTCATGTGTTTCTCAATTATAACCATTTTGTTGAAGGTTGTGTCACTGAATCATTTCAACACAGTTTCAAGGTCATTACAGCAATGCAGCGATATAAAACTGTGTTTATACTAATCTCATGGGGCAAAGCGGAATGTCTGCGAGTGTACATACCGTTAGAAGTAGGGTTTCGATACCCGTGGTAGCTTTGTGCTTAATAACACATAACAACAACTAACCCTACTGAGCAAGTCAGTTGTCTGGAGGTATTGGACAATAATCATAATAGCTACCAAATCTGAATTGTACAACGAAGGACCGTCTGTCCGAATTTACCCATTGCAAACTTTATAACTAATTTCCATGAAACTGTGTGAATTATATCAATCCAATGATAACTCCGATTAAATTAAATCTAATAATAATGTTATTAAAAATAATTTTCATCAAAATAGGTCATTGTTATAAAGCGTGATGAATTATTATATCAGTTGTTGTTTTCGTCAAAGTAGCTCATAAAGATAAAAAAAAAATGAAAAATGCAGAACTTCTTAATTTTGTAATTATAAGAACGTAAACGATAGATAGTACTTGCTTAGGTGTCAATTAGATTATCCGTTAAATCGTTCTTTTTTTGTGTGTGTGTGAATGAAATTTGCCAATAATTGGCCTGTACGTTTGACATTCAAGGCCTTTCACCGGAAATCTATTACATTAATTGAATCTACTTACATAGTAAATACAACACAGAACATCACCCATTATCTACTTTAAAAAAATTACAAAGTTGCAGAAAGTTTTCCCGAAAAATTAATATAACTTCATGATTTGTCTGAATCATGATACTTCTCCGATAACGTAACTAATTTTATGAATTATAGTGAGTATATATTAATGAATCAAATGTGCAACCAAAGAGAAGTGAAAGTTTCATGACCTATAAGATATTACCATTATAAATAACGGCTTGTATAAGCGTCATTAGTTTTTTTTTGTAAAAATTAAATAAATTATACAAATAAAAACATTTTTCTTCTAGAAAAAAATATATTTTGCGATAGTAGCGACACCCTTCGCAACAATAAAGCACTAGCAAAACAGAAACCAGCACAAACAAATAAATGCTGTAAAATAATCTAATGAGATAACGAGTTTAATATTATTGGGTTAAGTTGAAATTTTACTTCACCGCGTTTATTTGTATTTTTAAATAAAGTCCATTTCTATTACGTTATTAAGGTCGATGTCAATTTCTGATTTTTTAACACTTCTAAGATTAAAAAATAACACTTTATTATATATCTCACACATACTAGATGGATACAATTAGTTAGCATTACCTTGTAGATATGTTACTTACCAGTAGAGCAAAACAAAATGTAATTAAGATAGACTGGTGCGTCAGCTAGTGCTATCCCCTACTAGCACTGCAGACTTACAACGCTAGAATCTGGATCCGAATACCTATGATAGGAACAGTACAAATAATCGACTGTGTTTCTTTGTTTTTACCTCAAATGAGCATTCTGATTTAAATATTCTCTAAAGTGTTACTGTTTTTAGGAAATATTTATATTAACATTTGAAGACATATGTTAATGATTTGATGCTTTGAAGTTAAAAAGAATTAATCAAGGTTTTATAGTTAATGGAAATTATTTTAGCAAAAGGTATTACTGTTTATAAAGAAACAAAGGTCTATTGTATTAATAACATAAGAAAAGCTAGAGCTGATTTAACGCCAGAAAACGTGCAAGATGCTAATCATTAAAACAAAAGCATATACAAAACATTATTAAACTCTAAAAGAAAGAAAAATAAATTTCACTTATATAATTACCAAAGTGTTTTCGCTCTGTCAATAGTAGATATTCACAAACATGACCTACAAAATGGATATTGGCAACTCCACATGTATTTTTACAGACAACCTTTCTTACAAAGTTTGGAAATTGTGAAGTTTTCGTGATCCTATTTAGATTCGTCAATGCTAGAGAAACTCTAATGAGGACAATGAATGAAGTATTTTCTGTCACTGTAGATTGTTCGGTGTCCGAACAACATTCTAGTATATAGTAAAAATACTAGAGCATCATAGTGTAGACTTAGAATGTGTTTTGTGACGTTTGAAATAACATGAATATAACGCTCATGAGAAGAGTGGATTTTTCTCAAGAATCAAGTACGGTAGTCAGGCTACAAGACAGAAGAAATGCACAATCATTAATGAACAAACGGATCAAAAAAATGTGCAATTTGTAAGACTCAAAAATGTCTAATAGTTTTATTTCTAGTTTTAGTCATATTGTGTTGACAGATCTGGCAGAGAATAATTATAATTTTACGTGGTCTTCGGAATAACAGTGCATATTTCAAGAAATAAAGACATTACTTTGTACTAAGCCTATATTACGCGTTTTTAAAATGGATTATAATACGTTCTAGGTTGCTAGTTGAGTGGCTGACACTCAAAAGGAAGAACAACTATATGCTTTTATCTCAAAACAAAATATCGAATGTAAATGTGAACAAAACTAGTCTGTTTGTTATAAAGAACTCGTGGTGTTGAATCTCATACTGACGTCCTAGAGACTATATCTCAAGAAAAATATTGTCCGAGCAGAAAACTTGGCACTGACACACAGAAAAAAAAACAATTTAGCGAATAATCTAACTGACACCTAAGTAAGTTAAGTCTATCGTATACGCTCTTACAAATACACTAACAAATACATTATCGGGTATAAAAATGTGGTAGCCGATGCTCTCTCTCAAATTCAAGAGATATATTCGACTCATAAAAACTGATTAATGAAATGAAAGAAAAGATAATACCAGCACAATGGAAAGATTTCCAATCTACGGAAAAACTTTCAATGGAGTTTTAATGAAACCCGATACCTCGTGGAGCGTAGTCGTATGTGTGAAATCAAGGAAATCAAAATCAGATTAATTACACCATAATCAACGATTAGGAAAAGAAATCCTTTCGGTATGGCACAAAGCTCTCGTCGTAGGTCATCTTGGTACAAAGAACTTGATTCAAGCTATCACATTTTACTGTCCAACTTGTTGTCTGAAGCAATGAAACTTGCCAATAATTGTCCTGTGCGTTTGATATCCAAAGCCTTTCACCGAAAATTTATTATGTTAATGGAATCTACTTACATTCTAAATGCAACGCAGAACATCAAGAATTTTGTCGTTCGATTTATGAAAACGATCTGTGACAATAATTCACTATTTAAGTTTATGGGCAAATTATCCTAAAATATGGTTATAATTCCAATAAGTGAACCAGTGACAACGAAGAATGTAGCTGACCAGTTTTTTTTTGTGCATAAAGTTGTCGGATGTAGTTTTATCACCTAAATAATTATTAGCAACAAAATTTTAGTTTCATGACCAATGTGTGATCCAAACTCGTGGCATAGCTAGAAACTCATCATGTGAAATCTACCAATGTGTTCCAGTACTTATGATTTTACTGTGCTGAATAATCCACAGAGTGAACTTTATAAATAGATCTCGTAGTGCTACCCTTTAAGACATCCTTGCAAAAGTCTATCAAACATAACCCTTCTGAATAAGCAAATGATGCTCATATATCCCTCTCTCCAAGGGCATCCTTTACTGCGCATGACACAAGGGTTCGTAGTGAGTGGCATTGAAAATTTAAATAAATCACTGTTTTTTAATGTTATACTAATTAGTATCACAGCTAATAATCCATATTTTAATAGCGTCTAAGTTTTAAATTTTTAATTTAATAAGACAGTATTAAAAATAATATCCTGAATCTCTCCGAGTGTGAAATGCGTGACATTTTCTCTCTTGGTATCAGGGCTTCTCTACATTACTCACCATTCCTGTAATAAGCACGAAATGTAATGTAAATTACACATTATAATATTTTCGTCGTCCAGGCAAAGCATAATTTTCATAGCTGTTAATTTTGTTCGGTTACAGAGCCATCACATAGAAAATAAGACCCCTCTTGCCACAAAAAGGCACACAATAGATTATCTGTGCTCTGTCAACCACGGGTATCGAAACACAGCTTCTAGCGTTGTAAGTCTTCAGACACGCCACTGTGCCACTTGGGGCTACCAATAAAATTGTCTGTTTATTTTGGTTTGTTTTGAATTTTGCGCAAAGCTATACCAGGGCTATCTGCGTTAACTATCCCCAATTTAGCAGTGTAAGACTAGAGGGAAGAAAGCTATTCATCCCCACCCATCGCCAACTGTTGGGCTACTATTTTACCAACGAATAGTGGGATTAACCATCACTTTATAACGCTCCCTCAGCTGAAAAGGTAAGCATGTTTCGTGTGACGGGAATTCGAACCCGCGACCCTCAGACTACGAATCGCGTGACTTATTTGTCTGGCCATAGAAAACCAAGGTTTTCATCTACTAAACGTCGTATTAAATGACATTGTTTTCCGTACTGAGGAATGTCAGTTTCTCTTTCAGTACTAGCTTTGTTCCCACGAGAAACACATCGACGAGCTTGGATTAATTTGTAACTGCTATTATCGCATAGTTAGAAAGCCAGGAAAATTGTGTAATCTAATTCGATAGCGTTATGTGAAGCACATGTTCCCCAAGTGATTTACAACTTATAATGGTACGAATAGTAGTTAGACAAATTTAAAGGGCAATAAAACAATAAAATTTAACTATAAATAGATGTATATTGTTGCAACTTTAAAGCAACTTAGCATAAACAAATGTAGTTTTATATTAGAAAGAAAAAAGAGGGTAATTTAAATTTTCTTCAGTTTTCTTTTCTTTTGGTGGTAACGAGATCTGTCAAACTGACCAACCCTGTATAGAGTTAGGGTAGAAAAAATAACAGATAAAATACAAAGTCTTACAAGAAAAAAAGAACGTTTAAGATATATTTTGGAGATTTTAGTGATTGTGCAAATGAAATTTGAGATTTTCGAGATGAGGAAAAATATTTTTAATCCTAATGTGAAAACCATTTTGGAAATGGAACACTAAAAAAAAAGACTCAAGTAAGACTCACTTTAAAAAATCTGTAATTTTTGTAGGTAAAAGACCTGTAATGGTTACTGAAATCTGCTAGCTACATATTGTGAAGATGCTAGTAATCAAACGTTAGTAATATCGAAATCATAACAAGTATAGAGTGGTTAAAAGGTCGGTCAATTCAACCTAGCTCGTATTGAGAGAAATGTCGTATAACATTTTCTAATCTTCTTCACAAGTGACTGACTTTTTTGCGGCTTAACGACAAAAATGCATTTGAAACAGTAATTATTCAGTTAAAACAACACTTTAAAACCTTTACAATTGACTGCTGATTATTTACACACGTAAAAATGTACAAACACATTCGCATATAAGGTTTACAAGATAAATAAAATCCACTAAATGCCGCCTGTTTGTGATTGTTTTTATTATCCTTTCTCCAGCCTACAACAAAATCGACTTTGTATAGTGCATCCTAACCTTCTGTAGAATATTAAATAAGGTATTGTAAAGATACTGGGAGAATTGAAAAGTCGATTTCTTGCTTTTATGTTCTACAAAAACTGAAGACATCATAATTCTAGTGTAAACGATGTTGTCGTCACCCATTTTATTAAACGTTTTTTACAAATCTCTGGTATTCCTTTTAAAAAACATAAGTACAGCACAAAACAGGAGTTAGCAGCCAATAATATGTGAACATTAGATGACCGTAATACACACTACACAATCGGTGTCCTTAGGGAACTAACCTCTATATTATGTTAAGAGTAAAGTGTATCAAAACACATAGCATTAAAATTAATGACATATGTTTGCAGAATGATTACTTTAAAGGACTTGAAATATTATTTAAAGAGTCCTTTCATAGTTATATGTTTTATTTGAAAACGATGAATTTCTAACAGTGGAGGTTGTGTCTTAGTCTATGCGTATATCTGAGCTTTGCTTTGCGTTACATACATGTATAGAGAATTTAATTCCACAAAAACTATAATTGTTCACTATATTCTCAAGCAAATCTGCAGCTATAGTTTAACATTTTACATCTCGAACTAATGTGATCAAATAGTCAACAGCTACAGTAAATCATCAGGAACTGTATCATCCAACTACTGGCTATGTTTGTCACCACTACAATGTGTAATGTTACCTACCATATCAAGTAATCATTTACCCATTGTTGAGCATAAAAAACAAAAAACGTGATAAAAAATTGGGAATTTATAAACTTACAAATAGGGATCGTGAAAAATAACGGCTATAAAAACAAAGTGAAATACGCGTTTCTTCTGGAATAATTAAAACATAAGTGCTTTCTTCTAAACTCGGCATAGTAATCTGAGGGTCGCGGTTTCGCATCCCCGTCGCGCCAAACATGCTCGCCCTTTCAGCCGTGGGGGCTTTATAATGTTACGGTCAATCCCAATATTCATTGGTAAAAGAGTAGCCCAAGAGTTGGCGGTGGGTGGTGATGACTAGCTGCCTTCCCTCTAGCCTTACACTTCTAAATTAGGGGCGGCTAGCACAGATAGCCCTTGAGTAGCTTTGTGTGAAATTCAAAACAAACAAACAAGCTTTCTTCTAACTTTAAAACTATAAATGTTCTCCGAAGATGATAAAGTTTTTAAACCGAATTAAAATTTTACATTCTTTGTCATCTTAACAAATTCTATTTTGTAACACCATTCAGTAACTTCAGGTTTTAAACAATTTATCGGTTCGAAACGGTTTGTATTTTTCATCTTAAAACATTTAATTTTCTCTTAAAATAAAATTAACATTTAGTAACGTTTAATGCTATTAGTTTACTACGATCCTTTAAATTATCGTAACTTTAGTAAAAAAAATTGTGGTTTTTATGCACTGTCTTTCTATGGTTACTTTGGTCTCGTTTTCATTTCAATTGATGACTATTCATAAACTTCTCTAATTGTTATATCTTGTCCTTCTAATTCCCCTGCTAGCTTTCTGTTTCTTTTTTTCCAATATTTTATCTGTTTCTTTTCAGATTTTTTAAAAAGTTTTCTAGCGATTTCCTCTTAAAATTCTTTTACTTTCCTTCTTATTTATTCTTCGAATCCCCGTCACTTCAAACATGCTCGCCCTTTCAGCTGTGGGGGCGTTATAACGTGCAGGTCAATCCCACTATTCGTTGGTGAAAGAATAACACGAGAGTTGGCGGTGGGTGGTGATGACTAACTACCTTCCCTCTAGTCTTACACTGCTAAATTAGGGACGACTAGCGCAGATAGCCTTCGTGTAGCTTTGTGCGAATTTCAAAACAAACCAAACTTATTTATACTAACTATTGGCGTTTTCTTCGTCCCCCAAACCCTAACATGAAAACCATTTTGCAAGTAGAACACTAAAAGACAATATTCAAATATGCACGATAAATTCCTGTTAAAACTACTTAAATAAAAAATCTGTAACATCAAACCTCCCTTTAGCGAAAATGACAATATGAACATTTTAAGTTATAAAAAAAAAGCCTTAAATAGTATCTTCGAAATTACTAATTTAAACAGCCTTTTCACGAAAGCTTTTTGTGTTGCATGACCAACCGACCTGATAAACTATGGTAATAAGAGAAAGACCTTATCATAGACCAACCATAAAGCACATTAGAAGTGTACTGTTGTTCTTGTTTTTGAGCGTCTCCCCTCCGAGGAACCACAGTGTGAAGGTGTGACTATTATGTTCTCATTGGAAACACGTATAGGAGTAGCAAAACGTTTTTAAAGTAATTGTCATCTGTATTGTGATGTAGAACTACAGATGGCATTGATATTTAAATTTGTTTATCGTGGAACAAGTGGACACTAATTCATCATGGAAATCTTTTTATCTTGTCGAATTTCGTGCAAAGTTACTCAATGATTGTCTTCGCTAGCTGTTCCCAAATTACAGGTGATATACAAAAGGAAAAGCAGTCAAGCTACATTATCCACCTCCAACCCTTGTAATACTTTTTTACGAGAATAGTAGAATTGATCGTCACATGATAATACCCCCACAACTGAAAGAGGGAGCATTTGCGAGAATAAAGGATTCGAATACGTGATCCCCAGATTATGAGGCGAGTGTCCTAACCATCAGACCATGCCAACCTCGAATCAAAGCAAATCAGAGTACGTTACACCAGATTAAAATTAATATTGTTCTCTGATAATTGGAATAGTGACATAAATCTCAAATTTTATCTCTTTCTTTGGACTGATATAGTAGTTCTTCAAATAGCCTAGTATTAATAGTTGTATGCCTAATATTGTTAATATTACACAGGACTAGTATTGTATTGTAGTGGTAATGAAAGTGTTACTAGTGTCAGTAAGCGGTCTTAGGCTAATGCTTAATAATGTACGCATATACATTTTCTCTATTATGAGCTTATTTTAATCAAACTCAATATTATCAATAATTTAACCTTCAAAATATCCAAACCAAAACATTTTATAACAACTAAATAAAACATTTAACTGGAAAAGAATCAATAAAAGTTATTCATAGATGATGTAAAAGCTCGGTAATTGTGAACTATTATAATAAAAAAAAACCTAATTGTATTTAAATTAAAATCTAATCACATTTCTTATCTATCTACATTCAATTATTTTTACCACCGAATAGTGGGACTGACCGTAATATTATAGCACTGTCATGGCTGAAATTGCAAGCACTTCGGTCAGGAGATTGGATCTGATGGCCTCCAGAGTAAATGCTCCAGATTATAAATCACATAAAATATACCAAAACACTTCAAACTCTTTTTTCCTTATTAGAATGTCTAATAAGAGGGAATTTTTCAATAGCTACGGCACTGAAACTTATTTTAGGAAAGATTAGAGTAAATAAATATATGAGACTTTTTATTATATTTTATTACTATAGTTTTCTGTGCCAGCAATACTAATAATCTCTGTTTATTTATTGTTAAGCACAAAAGCCACAAAATAGTTGAATTGTGGGGAGACATTTGGAACATTTCTAAACTGTATGGCAACATCAAAACAAGGTTTAAGATTCTGTGTAAAGCAGAGAACTTACATACAAAGTTACAATGTATGATAAAACTTGTTTTATTTTCTTTGATAATGGTTCATGTCGTTAATAAACACCTATTTACTTGATATTACCCATTATTAGAGAATCCTGAATGCATATTGCTTATGTGTTTCTGTAAATACTTTAATTAGTGGATAAATAAATATATTTAATTATTTTTTTTAATTTAAAAGGGGCAACATCGTTAAAAACGGAAACATGTTTAAAATAATGTAAAAACTGTTTACTGACTAGTTTGTTTACTTTTCTAATTATTTTTAAATTAAAATTGATGAGTACTATAGACATGGAGTCAAAACGAGTATTTGTAGTTTGAGAAAGTTATAGACACTATTTCCAGCCTAGTTTGTTTTCTTACTTGAGTCCCTAGTTGTAAGCTTGAATATATAATCTTCGCGTTTTTCTGTATTTTTTTTACTATCCCTGTCCCCTTTTTTTAAATTAACAGTTTTTAATTATCTTATTCCTTAACTTTTATTTATGGATAATACACTTTAAGCTACATACGCGCAATCGAATGTTGCGTGTTTTCAGCAGATTAGAGCTACTTTGTTTTTTTTTCCTACCTAACCATTATTTACTGAGCCAGATAGTTTCGTATTTGAAGTTTCGTATAAACGCGTTTAACAAGCATCGAATACAAAGTAAGCTGCTCACAACAACGTCGCATATGTTATATATTTATCGCCATGTAAATCAACTTTCAATGAAAAAGAATCTGCTTTTTAAATAGGTCATAGACATGCGCTGCCTCTATATAGTTTTGTTTTTGTTTTAATTTCGCGCAAAGCTACTCGAAGGCCATCTGCGCTAGCCGTCCCTAATTTTGCAATGTAAAACTAGAGGGAAGGCAGCTCGTCATCACCACCCACCGCCGACTCTTGGGCTACTCTTTTACCAACGAATAGTGGGATTGACTGTCACATTACAACGCCCTCACGGATGAAAGGGCGAGCATGTTTGGCGCGACGGGGATGCAAACCCACGATCCTCAGAGTACGAGTCGCACGCCTTAACACGCTTGGCTATACCTGGCCGCTTCTATATAGTACATCTGTCTAGGTGTTGGAGCAAAATACCCAGTCAGTTTTGCTGTAGGCTTATATACCAAATATATAAATAATAATAATCAAAATACGAACTCACAATTTAAGTGAACTATAAAACTCAGTACAACAAATAACCGCTCACAAAAGCAGAAAATTCAGTTAAATAATCGTAGAAAACCACGTAGAAACAAAGCGTACTAGCGCACTCGAGAAATGATAAATCATTAACGTGGCAGTTCCCAATTAATATACTATAGGTTGCACTAATTATTTTCCAATTAAAATGGAAACTAGGTTTTAGTATTATAAATCTTCAAAGTTACTGTTCATTCATTGGTGGACCGAGTTTTTAGCGCGAGTTAGTGGTTTGCGAACATATAACGAATTTCATGCCTTAGATAGTAAAAATATCATGAAATTTATCGTCATTGAACATGTATTTGTTATTTTATATAATACTTGTTTTTAGTTTGTTTTCAAATTTCGCGCAAAGCTACATGAGGGTGATCTGCGATAGCCGTCCCTAATTTAGCAGTATAAGACTAGAGGGAGGACAGCTAGCTAGTCATCACCACCCATCACCAAAGTGATAAGAGCGGATATGTTTGGTGTGACGGGAATTCGAACCTGCGAACGAAATTTCGCGCAAAGCTACATGAGGGTGATCTGCGATAGCCGTCCCTAATTTAGCAGTGTAAGACCAGCTAGCTAGTCATCACCAGATGCGACCCTACGAATAGAGTGCCTTAACCACCTGGCCATGTCAGGTCCACTAGTCTGTAATAATATTATAAAACTATATTAATGAAAGTCTACGATTTTCAGAAATCCTGTTTATTTTTTTTGCATCACAAATACAATATCACATCAGCTGCTTAAAAACAAAACTTATCTCAACGCGTTCATACCGAACACGAAGACAAAAATTAAATATCCAAATTAAAATATCTACAGTATCTTTATTTATCAATTAAATCAGTTACCAGAAAATTAAATGTAGAACAACTTTCAAGGTTTAAAAGTTACCCTGAAAACTAGAAACAATAAAAACATTCTTGAATTACTTTAAATGCTGATATTTTTTGTTTTAAAACTATTAAGTTGTATTTTATTTTGTCTCATAAACATAAAAACATTCTTGAATTACTTTAAATGCTGATATTTTTTGTTTTAAAACTATTAAGTTGTATTTTATTTTGTCTCATAAACAAATCAATAACATATCTGACCCCATCTACGTGGGCCTAATTTTTTTCGTCAAAATGTCGTCTAAGTATTTCAGAAATCTAAAATAGTTTTAGTGATAAAATACGTACGGATGTAAAATTATTTGAAAGCAGATAGTATTTTCATTATTTAGTATTTAGTTTCATTTGGCAATGGTTAAACTTACAAAAGACATTTTAAGTGAAAGAAGATTTACTTTCTTCAAGGTGTGTGTTTTCTTATAGCAAAGCCCCAAGGACTATCTGCTGACCCCAGGGAAGAGAATCGAACCCGCTGATTGTAGGGTTGTAAATCCGGAGACATACCGCTATACTAGCGGGTGTACTTCCTTTAAGAATCGCACGTATAGTAAAGAAAGTGTTTGAAAAGGCTGAACTGTTTATTATTTACTTTAAAACATTATACCACACCAGTTTACTACAATATTAATTGCATGAATGGCCTTTTCAGAATTCACCAGTAAAATTATAACTGAATTTATTGTACAGGTACTCCCATTTACGACTTAAAAAATAGAGAAATAAATTTTGATGTTGCACTGGCTGGTAGAAACTACGATTATAATAAGGGGTATATTTCAAAGTACTGTTTGTTTTTAAGCACAAAGCTGTACAATGAGCTACGTATGTTGTACCTGCCACATATCAAAACCTGATCTCTAGCGTTATAAGTTTAGACTTAGCTTCCAGTTTAAGGGGATTTTATGAGCCCACTGAACCCTCGAAGAAGGCGTTTTACAGTGAAAGACATGATTATGTAAATAACAGGAAGCTATAGATACTAAAACTGTATGGTATGTATCTTGTACTAGATGTATTTTGTACGTTTTAATCCTCTATTTATTTTTATTTGATGGATTGCTTAGTTTAGCCAGAGTATTCATTATGGAATTTAGTTGAAATAACAGCAACTGCCTGGTTTAGAAACAAGGTATAGATGATAATGTTTCGAAAAAAACAGCCACTCAAAATGTCGTCCAAAAGACTTTTCCAAACTTCGTCCTCTGTATTTTTGTTTCTCACAACAGACAGTTGCCGTCCATTCAACTAAATTTCATCATGTTTTATTTTACACTATAATAATGAATAGCTTATTGGTGACTATAAATAAAACCTCACAGGAAGGTATATAAGAAATTCGAAAGAGTTCGCCAGAATATTATGTTCATTACCTTCATTCATGTGTTACGTCTCGTGTTCTTATTCTCTTCACTAATTTCATTATTTATTTAGTACCATAGAATATGGGGATCAATAAGAGATATAAAGCTGAATTTAAAAATTCTAACTTATTATAAAGCAATTATAAGGAAGTTTGTTATGTTCTCTCTCTTTCCGTTAACAAAATAGTCATGTTACGTTCAGTAAAAATCGCATTTGCACTGCAATGAAACAGGTAGAAACTAGCTTTTGCACTATATTGAAATAGGTAGAAGTTGGACTTAGAGATACATGTACTGATCTTTTATTGAATTAAATACGAATCAAAATTTTACTCTAAGTGGGTAACATACAGCTTTTTCTTTTGTCATTTTTATATAAACGACCAAAACTCAAGAGATACTTTCATGGTGACGAAGATTAGCAAGTAAAGTTGAGACGGTTATAAGGAAAAATAAACAAATCAAAAGAAAACTAAGTTTCCTAATCTTATCAAGAAATAGCAGTTTGAGAAAAGATCTACTACGTTGTTGTTGAAGGCATAGTCTACTAAGTTAATCCTGGAAGCCAATTGCATTAAAAATACATCAGCGAAAAACATTTTAGACATAACCATTTAACTTCTGAAACACATATGTAAAAAGATAAACAACCCGAAGACATAATACAAAACTGGGCTACTGAAAAAGATGAAAAATAACATGGATGTATTGAAGTACATAACTATATATGGGCACGACAAACTAAGACGGTTTTACTAAACTAATGTTGAAAACACAAAATGGGGTAGCAATACAAAACTGATATAGGAAGTAATCTAAGATAGGAGAAAACACTAGTGAACAAAAAAAAACTGGGGAGAATTATTAAAACATTGTTATACATTGAAACTTTAGGATGAATTTGGAACGTGACATTAATCAACACTAATTTTGGAATCGGAAAGAAAAACTAAATTACTATAGACGGAGGGAACTTAGGAGGTAAGCACACTTCATTAATTGACTGAAGGGAAGAATTTAGTGGCGATGAACTTGACTGGAAATCAGGACGTCCATTTAAACCCTTTTTACCACGATGTGTTAGAACATCACTGTCGCTATCAGTGGCAGTTTCGTAGATGGAACTGTGTTTCCACATTGAGAGATTTTTACTAGGGGCGCTAGGTGTAACATCTTGGACAATAGTAGGGTGAACACTGACATCATTCAGGTTCGTGTTTATTTCTCTTTGGATGTGGTTGCTATCTTCTGGATAATTTGCAGACGTAGGCAATTGAAATATTTCGTCTTTATCTTTCTTTTGATTGCTATGAACATTTTTGTTGTTGTCCTTTTCAGCACGTCGTTGATTATTTTTATAATCTTTATCATGCTCAGCTTTCCACTTTCTTCTTCGAAAATAAAGAAAAGCTATTAGTAAAACAAATAAACCAAAACCAGTGAATCCAAAAACAAGTCCCAGTATTAAAGGAACGTTAGGATTCGAATCGTCTTTTTTCTTGTCGTTCGGATATGTTGTGGTAATGTTAGGCGTAGTTGTTACCTCCGTCACAGTTGTTGTTTCGAGAAATGATCTTAGAAACACTGCGACAATATTAGAAATCTCTCCTTTACTATCTTTGTCATCCACACAGACAATTCCAAAATAAATTTCTTTATCCTTCCATGCAGAATCGTCAATTAGAAAGTTTGCCTCCTGTGAGGTTCCATATTCTTCTGGAGTTAACAGAATGTCATTAGGCTTTGCATCATATCCTGTGATTTCAAATTGGTTCCTTGCATCATATATATTATCGAAATATTTTACGAGATAATATGAACCTGTTGGAGAAAAATATATTATATTAAATGAAGTAACTCTTTAATAATACATGCGTAATGTTTGTTTGTTCACTTAATTTATGTTATCATTGTTTCCTTTGATACAAATTGTAAATCTGGACGGCGAAGAAAAAGAGTTAAACCATACGAGGTTATCAAAATATAAGTTGTAATGTAACCTTTATAAAACACCTTAAAAATTCTAGAGCACGTTTTGTCAAAATGCGTTCATATTGTTAAGCGTAATAGACACACACACTTATATGACCTACGGTAGGTTGTCGTGAATGAAAAAAATATTCGTTTTATTTATACTGTTTTTATAAGCATTTTAATCATCAAAAACACCAGGTAGGTAATAAATCAATTTCAAAAATAATTTCAAGGTTTACGTGTAGCTTAAATTTATAAGTATATTCGAAATTTATAAGAAGTATTTATTTGTTTCCAAATTCGCGCAAAGCTACACGAGAGATATATCTGCACTAGACGTCCTTAATTTAGCAGTGTAAGACTAGAGGAAAAGCAGCTAATCATCACCACCCACAGCGAATTCTTGGGTTACTCTTTTATCAACAAATAGTGGGATTGACAGTCACTTTATAACGTCCCCACGGCTGAAAGAGCGAGCGTATTTAGTGTGACGGGTTCGAAACCCGCGACCCTCGGATTACAAGTCGAGTACCTTAACCACCTGGCCATGCCGGGCCGTCTAAAGAAGTGTAAACCGATTAAAATTTAGGCTAATTTTCTAAACTGTTATGGCTCAGTGTGACTTTCAACGTCACCTCTCTCTTTTTTTTTTTACATGTTTATTCTAATACATATTGTTTCCCAACAACTAGCTAACTACAGTTTTTAGGTTTTCAGGGGCATAATAAACACGAAAAACTATTTTTATGTTTTCGATGTAAAAGTCCAGAATATTATTGCATAATTTAATTTATGCAGCCCAGTATTGGGAAACATTTGTTTTATAAGCTTCACAATGCAATACGGTGAACGATTATATCATTACCTCATAATTTATCAAACATTACAAAACAAAAGAAAGCAAAAAACATTAATTTCTCAACTCTAAAAAAAATTTATAAAGTTATTTAATTGTACTTAGTGGATTTTTAAAAGTTCTATAAATGTTATGTTGAGTATTAAAGAGCTATTTTTGTTCGTTTGAATTAGCAAAATACAATAACTATATACTTTCGGTTAGATATATTCCATACACTTCTTAGTCAACACAGATGAGGACCTAAATGTCTGGCATCACACTTGTCCGATTCTCCGACCTGACGACTGCTCGCAAATTATTTGAAATGTCAACATGCCTTTTCAGATCGGGAAAAAATTGCAGAACCATTACAAAATGCTATGTAACTGGATTCATTGAAATCTCGGTTGTACAATGACAAAATGAATTTACCTTTACCACTATCATAATCTCCACCAGGAGCCGTCCATTTTAAAGTGACTGTTTTAGAAAGTTCTTCCAAATTTATCACCCGAAGATCTGTGATCCTACTAGGAGGATTTGAAACATCCAGTTCGTCATGTAATATATACAGTCTGCCATAGTGAGATATTCTGGAAAATGATTCTGCACTTTCAGCATTATCTTCTGGCACGAAGCTGCCACAACAAGGCTGATCTGGGTATAAAATTTAAAAAAATATTTTATAAAAGGGAAAAAGTCAAAGATAGAAAATGTTAGTTTTTCAGTACTGTTATTGATGATGTTTTTGTGGTGTAATTATTCCTGTTATTTGAAATGAACATTCTGGTGAATTACACTCAATTTGCAGGCCCTTCGTCAATTTTTCATCTTACTGTTTCAGGAACAGATTTGATATAGATACATGTAATAGAATGTAGGCGTTACGTAACAACTATACAATAAAACGTAAACGTTATGCAGCAACCACAATTCACAGAATACAATATTATAAATTACAATAGAATGTGAATGCACATAGCAACTATATAAAGTTTAACCAATAGAATGTAAACGTTAAATAGTAACCATATTACCTTTATCCATGTGACATAATAACCAAAGAACAGTGGTTCGACAGAACGTAGATGTTACACGAGACTCGGTAATAATTACTAAATAAAAGGTACACATTACATAAGCATGTAACCAATAAAAAACAAAAATGTAGAAATTGCGGTAATCACTGATTTAAAAAATAAGCCGGATTCTTCAAAGATTCGTCTATAATCATCTTAATTTAAAGCGGATTACTAAAAAAATCAAAATACTTTATCTATTCCCTTCACCTCGGGAGAGTTTCTCAAATCATCATTGTATTTAAACAACAATGTACAATAATTTATTGAACACTTTTACAGTCTAATATTGGTACCTAGTTGCAAGAGATCATGCGAACAAAATACGATATTCAAGGACTTTCAAAATAACTGGTTGAGTTTCACCTGAAAACTAACTCATTTTATCTTCAGCAATATCTTGTTTTTACGTATTACTGAAAACTCATCGTCATAAAAACCATATATTTCTTGTACATCACTCAGTTTTTAACTCTAAGATTTGGTGTACATATCAATATAATTTGTATACTGAATTAACAAGGTAGGTTTGTTTGTTTCCTAGAGGAGAAATCGCTTTGGAAGAAAGAAAGTCTGTGTACTATATTATTCATGATCTAAATGTTATTATTTTCTTTCATGCACAAATATTTTTATTTCCTGAAACAGAACAAAGGATGTGATATATTGCATTATTTTTACTTGTTTTCTGTGTCTTCGAAATATAAGATTGAATGAAGTGTTCTTAAATATTTATTCCTTATATTAAGATGAACAAGGATATGTTTATGTCTGAGACCTCGAAGATCCTCGTTCGTTATATTAAGATAAACAAGGATATGTTCATGTCTGAGACCTCGAAGATCCTCGTTCCTCATATTAAGATAAACAAAGATACGTCCATGTTTGATACCTCGCAGATCCTCGTTCCTTATATTAAAATGAACAAGGATATGTTCATGTCTGAGACCTCAAAGATCCTCGTTCCTTCCTTTTAATCCGTCTGTGCATTACATAATAACAAAATGACAATGTAATGGATATCAACTAGAACGTAGACTGAGTCTCTGAATAAACATTATATAACAATCATGTAAGGCTATCATTATATAATAACTATGCCACGGGTATCAAACAGTTCTTATTTATTTGTTTGTAGTTAAGTACAAAGCTGTACAATGGGCTATCTGTGTTATGCCCACCATGAGTATCTATATCTGCGTATTTGGTGTTTTAAGTCCCTAAACGTACTGGTAAACTACCAGGAGTGGTATGAAATAGACATTTTTACGTGAAAGAACAACAAGTAACAGATATAACACAGTAACTTGGGTTTACTTAGAAATAGTGTAACTATATTCAACAGAATGCTACCGTAACCTTGTAACAAGCATTTATAAAAAACACAATATAAATTGTTTTATATTATAAACTGATTGATGAAGAAGTAGTTCTTATAAAATAAGTACATCCTGTTTATCGAACCAAAGTCTAACTGTTGTACTATATCTAGTTTTCTTGTTTATTTGTTTTCTGTTAAGCACAAAACTACTCAATGTACCACACACATCTTGAATACCCAAAGTAAAAAATTTCTTTATGGAGTTTTGTTTCTGGTGCCATAGAATAGATGACGCTACTTCCGTCATTGGAGTCCTGTTGTATTGCATAACAACAGTTGTATTTATTATTTCTGTTACACACACACATAAATACACTGCTGGCCAAAATCTTAAGGCCAATGAACATAAAACAAATATGCATTTTCCGTTGTTAGACTCAACTACTTATTTGAGTAGAGCTTTGAAGGATGACAATAAGAAAAGGGAAAGTAAAAATAAAAAACGTTTACAGCATTTAATAGGGAAAATGTGAACACTATGAAATTAGCCTAAATACTAGCTGGTCAAAAGTTTAAGACCATACTAAAACACGTAACGAAATTTGACATTTCTCGATTATGGATAATATGGGAGAGAGAGAAAATAGGTCTAGCTCAGACTTTGTACACTTTTCATGTGGTAGGTGAGACATCATTACTCGTCCAAATAATCTGGAGTCGATGTTCTTCATATCTTGGGATTAGTGATACTGGATACAGGACCTTTCTGTTTCTTCTTTTTATTAGGTATGTTGAATGTCTCGAGGCAAGTTCCAAGGTCTTTTCATTGGTCATTATTTTCCAGCAAAGGCAGGTTTATTTTCCTAATGTGAAAAAATGATGCTACATTTACGTGATTGAACAGTTTGTATTTCTAAGGCTCATGTGATTTCTTCAGAAAAGGTACAGCTGAACGAAAGAGGTTACTCAACATATCTCCCAGTCTATGACGAAGTTGCCACTGGCTACTAGTAAAGTATGTATACCATATCTCACTTGGTAATTGTACCATGCATCGTACACAGATATTTTATTTTAGTAAGGTACTCTTACGATGACAAAAGTGGATTGTTATGATCACTTTCCCTAGTTTAAATGGAATTGTGTGACATTGTCATCCTTTATATCAGTCCCAATAGGAATGAGTCTCTAATGAGGATTTGGGAATATTTTTATAATCATGTCTCCATTATGGCCTTTAGTTTGTAAGATACGTAACAGTGGCATCTATACATCACCAACAATATTAGGTTCCACAGTATCTGAGTACAAATAGAGTGAATAAAACCCACTGTGAATATTAACAGTATGTGGAGCTATACTTGGCTCTGGAAAGATTCGGTTAGTATGAAATCCAAGTAGTATAGAAAATACAGAACTAAACAATACACAAGTTCGTTGTTTTACATTCACGCTAACTTTTCTGGTGAACAAATCATAGAAAATACAGAATTTTTTCCAATTCACGTAGACATTTCTCATATTAAATTTTCAGGTTCTATGTAATGATCTGATCTAATTAAAATTATTTTATTGCACTTTTCAGAGCCAGGAAAGAATTTGATCCATTCTGTACCATCAGGTACATTATGCTAACTATGTGGCATGTGTCTTTTAGTGTAAATAAGATGGCATCCTTTTCTATGCAATTTGTTTGTAACAGATAGCACTTTAATATCCCAACATATTTTCCTAACATTAATTTAAAGTAACAGCATGCTGAGAAGGATTAAAAATATTTAAGATTTTGCTTTTTGATGAAGAGATGTTTAACTGTTTAACTGTATACACTGAAAACTCAGAAAATATTTTACGATAAGTGGTTGTATGGAATCGAAAGCTACTTAAAATCATCTCTGTAATGTTAAAAAGTGTGTTCCAGTTCTCTATGGAACTGAACTAAAAGTTAATTATTCAGAGAGAAAGAGATTTAGTGTCCGAAAATTAGGTATTAAAACGTGTTATTTATGCTAAATGACATCCAAAATACAACAAAAAGTTTATACAATTGAACAATATACCCATCACATGAAAAACGTCTTTAGTTATTATGTATCTGTACTCTTGTCTACAAGTGTGTATAAGAATGTTAAAATGTGATGGTTTTTACAAACGACCCAAAACTCGGTGGCTTTCAAATAGTTCACTATACTTCATCATTCTCATAAAGAAGAATATTAAACTGTTCGAAAGTGCTCAAGTTTTGGACCTATTTTAAAACCCATTACAAGTTTTGTGTGTGATCCTGTTTCTTGACTTCTTTACTACAATGCTAAATGTATTATCAAGACGAGTCTCGGCATGGTCAGGGTCGCGTGTTCGAATCCTCGTCGCACCAAACATGGTCGTCCTTTCAGCCGTGAGGGCGTTATACTGTGACGGTTCAATCCCACTATTTGTTGGTAAAAGAGTAGCCCAAGAGTTGGCGGTGAGTGGTGATAACTAACTGCCTTTCCTCTAATCTTTCACTGCTAAATTAGGGACGGCTCACGCAGATTGCCCTCGTGTAACTTTGCATGAAATTCAAATCAAACCAGTCATCAAGACGGCTGGTATGCGTATTAAAAATTTAATTAAAGTAAAGTACAGAACAACGTTTCGACCTTCTCAGGTCATCTTTAGGTTAACAAAGAGAGTTTGCAACTGATCGTTGTTGGGCACATGGCTTAGGGACGAGAGTATAGACTAGTACGAGATTGTGGGGGCGCTGCAATTAGATGTTAGGTTATTAATTTATATAGGGATAAAAATGTTCGTTTATACTGGTTTAACTTCGGTTTGAGTTGTTGTATAAGTAGGACTTATTTGATTTTGCATTTGTTCATATGTATTTTCCTACACAGTAGCTGGGTGTTTTCTATGGTTATGTTGTGTTTATTTGATTTGCGCTGTTTAAAAACGTGTAAAGATTTTATTGTTTTGCTTTTTTGTTCTTTGAATCTGGTTTTCGTTTTTCTGCTTTTTTTCCAATATAGATGTCGCAGCAATTGTTGCATTCTATATCAAATATAGCAGAAGTTGGTTTTCTCATCAAGTGTGGTCATTACAAATTGTTTCTGAAGATATTCAAAACCATTTCATATTACTAGAGTTTATTTTAAAAAAACTGAAACAACATAAAGAGTTGGTTAGATGTATCTTTTCTATTACTAATGACTCAACAAAAGGAATAAACATCTAAGAGCAATAGAACAAAACTTGTAGTTTCTGCTTCATTTTGTTTAAGAACAATAAATCAACACCTCATGCAAAGAAGAGAAAATAATGACACTCAGGACTTGATATAGAAATAAACTTTGTAATCAATGTTAATACTGACGAATGAAAAATGTCAAACATAAAAAAAGTAAGAGTACGAATCTACCTTGCTATTTCTATATCCTCTTTGAACCTACCAGCAAAGTGAACTGGTTTTGCAGTAACAAGCTAAACTTTCCAACCATGTGAATTTGAACACATTGTCTTTTCTTGAATAAACTCTTTATTTTACTCTAGGAACCATTTCTATGGAAACAGAAAACAAACTGGATCTTGTTTTACTACGAACAAGGGCGAAAATACCAGTCATGCACAGCAAAATATTATTGACTCAAACTTCGAAATAAACAACATTAAAACAAAATAAACTCGGACACTAATTTCATTCCTGAACCTTCTTCAACTACAAATATAACAAATAATTCAGTTTCCAAATATCTCAATAAATACCCTTATAGTCATTAACAAAAGAAAAGATCAGATGTTCATAAATTAACACCTCATCAGCAATGCTTTTGTGACAGAGAAAGATACGAACAAAAAATCTAAACACTGAAAAGATCAGGATAAATTTCGAGCACTTTTTTGTGACCCAATTAAATCTCGCCTTCAAGTCCATGGGATGTTTTTCTGCTCTCCTCTCTTCGGTTTTCACAAAGATATAACCATACTGTGAACCAGATTAATCGGTAACAAACTGTAAAATCAACTATGTACTTATAGACACATAAAAAACTTCTATTACGTAGGACTATGAATATTTCTGTGTTCTCTTGAGCATCTTCCTGTTGAAATATTCTTTCTTTTTTAGCCATTAGCGTTTAGTTAATGTGTTTGTAGATTTATGATTCATCTTATTTAGAATTTAATGAAGAAATAAAGGTGGAAAGTTGAATCAGTTCGAAGAGAGTAGGTCCCCCGCTAGTACAGCGGTATGTCTCCTGATTTACAACGCTAAAATCAAGGGTTCCCCTCGATGGGTTGAGCACATAGCCCGGTATGACTTTGCTATAAGAAAAACACACACTCGAAGAGAAATAGAAACGAAATTAACACGAGAAGGTACAAGTAAATGTTTCTTAGCAATAATTTTACAAAACTCAAACTGTAAACTAAATGTTGAGCTTCAGATAACACACTTGTATTTATTATTCAAACAAAATTTATATTTAGTGTGATATGTAAAAAAAAAATCAAGTACTAAAAGTAAAGGTCTTCAAATGTTGTTTTTTCTGTTGTTGTTTTTTGAGTATATAAATTTATACTGACCCAGAGCTAGTCAACGCTCAGCTCAAACATTAGTCTTAAAGCGTTGTACGAACAAATTGTTGTTCTGCCTCAACTGTGTTTGTACGAATATAAGTGAGTATATGAATATGTTTAATAGCACAATAATTTCCGATTATTGAGCAAATAAAATGTTAAAAATAAATATGTATGTTGTTTTAAGAAACTTAATACTGTAAATGTGGGGCATAAAACTATCATCATAAATTTATATGCAAAAACGGCTCGTATGGGTTGAGAAAATATTTTACATAGAAGAGCGAACAACGTTTCGACCTTCTATGTAAAATATTTTCTCAACCCATACGAGCCGTTTTTGCATATAAATTTCTCAACAAGTGGGTTTCTCGACATCACTGATTATCATCATAAATGTTCTTAGCGAAATGTGCTCTACAAAAAACTGCATATACGTGGTGAATTTTTGATTATGCACAACGAATACATGCGAGTATATGTGCACTTCCTTACTGTAAGCATTGCAATTTATTTTAAGGCGAATTGCTAAAGAAATTAATTTTTCAATAACATAAACTTTTCTAATATACACTGGAAATTTTGCAACAATGAATTTTTCGATACGATTTTCATTCGTGTTCAGCTGGACCCTGAGAAGCGCTGTATATGTATATTTTGTTCATATCTTTTGCACTACTTTCTATAGTATACCCAGTATAAATTTTTTCATGTCGCTAGGACTGATTTCAGTGCAGCAGTCTCAAACGTTTAATTGTATTATTATTTTCAATCTTGGAAAAAATATATTATAATAGGACTATTGGAAAAGCGTTGTGAATTAATAATATTAATCCAACAAAGACACTGAATGATGATGTTAATCTGGTATGAACTATGGTAATGTGAATAGCACTCTTGTATGAACTATGGTAATGTGAATAACACTCTTCTATGAACTATGGTAGTGTGAATAGCACTCTTGTATGAGCTATGGTAATGTGAATAGCACTCTTGTATGAGCTATGGTAATGTGAATAGCACTCTTGTATGAACTATGGTAATGTGAATAGCACTCTTGTATGAACTATAGTAATGTGAATAGCACTTCTGTATGAACTATGGTAATGTGAATAGCACTCTTGTATGAACTATGGTAATGTGAATAGCACTTCTGTATGAACTATGGTAATGTGAATAGCACTCTTGTATGAACTATGGTAATGTGAATAGCACTCTTGTATGAACTATGGTAATGTGAATAGCACTCTTGTATGAACTATGGTAATGTGAATCTGGTATGAACTATGATGATATGAATAGCACTCTTGTATAAACTTCAGTAAAATATATAGAAGAAATATAAACTTATTTCATTTAATAAATAACCTGGTGAAAAAATAAATACTCAAAAAACAAGAAATTATAGCATAAACCGTTTTCACATGTTTCAAGTAAACACGTGGATTTTTAATGTATTTTATTATTTTACATATTGTGATATTTCATAGCGGAACTTGATAAGTCACATAAAAGTTTATTGCTAAAAGGCTTTTCCATTATATTACTCTGTTACCTCAGTAAATTAGCAATTTAATCAAGTGACACTTAATTAGAAGAACATTTGGCACATTTAGTAGCAATATCTTCAAAATATGAAATATTAATGAAACTTTGTTGAGAACGAACAGTCAAGCTATCTTCGGTTTTTATGGTGTAATTTGTTGACTGAAGGCCCTTGCTTGTGTGGAAATGACTGGATCTTTCAGCAGGACAACGCTGCAATTCACAATGCCCGCAGAACAAAGGACTTTTTCATAACGAATAACGTGATTCTTTTGGACCATCCAGCTTGTTCGCTCGAACTGAACCCCATTGAAAATGTTTGGGGTGGATGGCAAGGGAAGTCTATAGAAATTGACGTCAGTTCCAATCAGTGCATGATCTTCATGAAGCCATCTTTACCACTTGGAATAACATTCCAGCCAGCCTTCTACAAACGCTTATATCAACCATGCCAAATCGAATGTTTGCAGTTATTCGCAATGACGGCCGTGCAACTCACTACTGAGACCTCTTGTTGGGCATTTCCTACCCTGTTTAAGAATTCTTTTTCGTATGGTCTTAAACTTTTGACCAGCTAGTATTTAGACTAATTTTATAGTGTTCACATTTTCCCTATTAAATGCTAAAAACATTTTTTTCCCCTTTTCTTATTTTCATCTTTCGAAGCTCTACTCAAATAAGTGGTTGAGTCTAACAACGCAAAATGCATATTTTTTCTTTATGTTCATTGGCCTTAAGACTTTGGCCAGCAGTGTACATACAGATGCCCATGCCATTGCTTAATTATAGTAATATTAAATGTTATATGCATACTTCTATTCTTAAAACATATCAAAATACATTATTCAACTATGATATTTCAATAATGGGATTGCAGGAAATAATAGTTGGTTCATATTCTTGAAGGAAATTGTTAGGTAATTTCCACTCATTACTTTTCCTTTTCCTCTAATTAGTATGATTACTTTGAATGAAAAGGTCCGACAAAAATACTCATTGTTAACTAGTGTTTGTTTGTTTTTCTTACCTGAATTCAAACCCTTCAAAAGTTTTGCTCCACCATTGTTGTCGTCTACGTAGACTATAATACTATACCAACCCTTATGAGAAATGGCTGTTAGATAACGGGAGTAAATTCCATCTCCCCGAGTAATATCCGGATCTGAAATATCATAAATTACATTATTTTATTATACCTAGTGACATTTACTTTTGATTTGTATGTCTGTTTTTATTAAAATTCATGTTTCTATATTTAGGCTATAATGTGTTGTTTGTCAAATTATGATTGATAGTGTGGGTAAGTAATCGTTTCATCATGCTCAAAAATGTAGGGTTAACTTCAGTCTAAATATCGACACCAAACTATAACTAATGAGTCAGCAAAGTTAGGTGAGATATAGCCCGGCATGGCTAGGTTGTTAAGGCGCTCGACTCATAATCCAAGAGAAGCAGGTTCGAATCCACTTCCCATCGAACATGCTCGCCCTTTCAGCCGTGGGGTATTATAATGGGTCAGTCCCATTATGCGTTAGTGAAAGAATAGCCCAAGAGTTGGCGGTGGGTGGTGATTACTGCCTGTCTTCCCTCTAATTTTCCACTGCAAAATTACGGACGGCTAGCGCAGATAGCCCTTGTGTAGCTTTGCGCGAAATTCAAACCAACCCTCATAAGATTATTTTTTGTAATAATAATCTAAGTGTTAAATAACAGATAATTTGTACATTTAGACGCAAAACCAAACAAATAGCCTAGTTAGGGAGGAGTATTTTTCCTTGTCGTTTTTTAATACAAAATAGCTTAAATAAGTGAATTTCATAATAGCTATAATCTACTTTTTGAAAACGTTATGAAATAATATAATTGCAGCAATCTTTATTCCAAACAACAGCCATGCTAATAGCTAAGCTGAGAATAATATGAACTTTTGATTAATTAATCATACATTTGACTCGTATAGAAATAGCGAGTACAAATAAATTATATTTTACATAAATTATCAATTAACGGTTACTTATGAAATATTATAATTTACATTAATGTTTTCATATCAAGAATCAAGCGATTTTTTGTCGCATTAATTTTTTTTTGAAATTAGTAATTCCTTAAATCTAGAAGTACTTTTGTGACAATAGCTGTGCAACCTGACCAAAATAATATCGCACAAGACCTAGAACATATGACTCTAGATAGCACCAAAACTTTTTCACTTGGGAATTACTATACATGACAGTGGAGTTGAACAAAAATAATTTTTCAATGATTCCGGGGCCGGCATGGCCAAGCGTGTTAAGGCATGCGACTCCTAATCTGAGGGTCGCGGGTTCGCATCCCCATCGCGCCAAACATGCTCGCCCTTTCAGCCGTGGGGGCGTTATAATGTGACGATCAATCCCACTATTCGTTGGTAAAAGAGTAGCCAAAGGGTTGGCGGTGGGTGGTGATGACTAGCTGCTTTTCCTCTTGTCTTACACTGCTAAATTAGGGACGGCTAGCACAGATAGCTCTCGAGTAGCTTTGTGCGAAATTCAAAACAAACAAACAAACAATGATTCCGTTTTCCTTACAATAGACGATTTAAAGGCTTGTTTTTTATTATTATTGTTCAAATGACAATGATTCATACTTTTTTTGTAAATGACAGCATGATGTCGAAATATATATTTTTTTAAATTCTATATTTTTTAAATTCTATATTTTTATATGCCATTGATTTAATAAATATTTTTATTTACATTGCATAATACGTTAAACAAAATTAATTGTTTGAAACTTAAAAACTAGCCCAATTAAGTTACAACTTCATAGACATGATTAGCAAGATGGTACAATTGCAACTATCCCAAAACAACTTCGAAACATGATCTTCAACGTAAGCTGTCCGATAGTTAAACTTCGTGATTCAGCTTAAGTTTTGTTAAGTTTGACATAACGATTCTGATTTACTTCATCCATTAGAAATTTCATATGATTAGAAATACAATTATATTCAAATATTACTTATAAATGAGAACAATTATACTATTTATTAATCAAGTTTCAATAGAAAATAAGCTTACCAAACATAAATATTTCACATATAACCAACAGAGAGAGCATGAGAGCATGTAACATGAAACAATCCACAGATGCCACCCGCGAGTACAATTCAAATAATTGTTGATATCTATAAAACACCTTTGATCTGCAATCATTGTTCACAATAGATAAAAAATGTTCTTACCACCCAAACCGCTATCAAATAATTGAAACGACTCCTTGTCTCCCCTAGAGTTAAATACTTTTGCTTCCACTTTTGCGTTTGAAACTGGATAAACGCCACTCCTAACATCAACATAAACAACTGGCAATCCACCAACGTCTTTCTAGAAAAATTAAAAATAAACAGATTAGCTACCTTCAACATTTTTTATAATGATCTTCGAACTTATTATTTCATAGAAATTTGCCTCACTTTCTTAGAGCATTTGCGATACATTAAGTCTAATTTGAGTTATTGTTAGCTTTGAGAAAAAGAAATGAAAAATATAACAAGAGGATAACGTCGATGTTCCAAAAGGCTTAAAGTTTAATTACATTAGACTGCAGAATTTTTCTTTTCTTTTTAATAATACTTTTTAATATAACTGAAATTATCATTGCTCGTTTTGTATTTTAAACCAATATGAATTTCAGATCAGAGATGGGAAAAATAATTGTCTAAATAAATCTGTAGTCAAAGGTGATTTTCAAACACATGTGAAAGCTGTTTTGGATTGCAATATTTTGAAAGCGTTTGTTATCCAAACTTAATAATGTAGTAGTCAATTTTGATGTTCTGTAAGCTTACAGACCAGTAATCGAGATTTTAATATAGATAAACTTACTCATTTTCTCTGTGGAATACTTATTTTAAGTCATTATATATATGCATCTGACCATTCAACCTGAATCTGATACTTCTGGTTTTTTTACAAATCATGACAAAACTAGTCTATTTTGTAATCCATGTCAACATACGACTAATATAAAATAAATATATAATATATAAAAAGTATGAAATAAAAACAGCGTTAATTGTCTCAGGGCACTAGCTTCGGTAACACAATTATCATCATTAGAGCTTTGTGAGCAAAGCGTAAATTTATATTATGTTAAATTTATACGTCATTCAAAAGCTTTGAATAGTAACTGTTTGCTGGTTGGTTAGCTTTGAATTTCGCGCAAAGCTACACGAGGGCTATCTGCGCTAGCCATCCCTAATTTAGCTGTGTAAGACTAGAGGAAAGGCAGCTGGTAATCACCGTTTACCACCAACTCTTGGGCTACTCTTTTTCCAATGAATAGCGGATTGACGGTAACGTTATAACGAACCCACTGAAGAAAGGGTGAACGTGTTTAATGGGACGGCGAATCGAACCCACGGCCCTCAGATTACGAGTCGAACGCCTCAACCCACTTGGCCATGCCGGGCCGAATGGTAACTGTGTTACCGAATACAGTCGGTTGGAACTCTGTCTTTTATTGTGTTGAAAACGTTGGATTTGTTTGTTTTTGCCTTTAGTACATAATAGCTCAATATGTCTGATAATAAAATATAAACACATACTAACTGATATACTTATCGAGTTACGACCACTTTAATGTTTTATATAAACACGCAGCGGGTGTATTCCGAGAAAGTATAAATTCATTATTTGATTACAAGTACATGCAAAAATATTATTTATTTTAAGAAATATATAAATGTTTAAAGCTAGCTTACCTTATCTTTGGTACTAAGCCAGACATTGACGGAAATTGCTCTTGTTTCACTTGTTTCTTTAGCTGATACCCAAAGAAGAAATGGATAGCTACTAGTTTCTTTAACATCCACCGAGAACTTCCACAGACCAGCCTGTACATTATAAAAAGTCGCCGTTATATATATATATATATGTAGAAGTTTAGTAAAACTTGGTTATTCACTTTTATTGTCGCCCCCGCTAGTACAGCGGGATGTCTCCGGATTTACAACGCTAAAATCAGCGGTTCGATTCACCTCGGTGGGCTGAGCAGATAGACCAATGTGGCTTTGCTATATGAAAACACACACACACACACTTTTATTGTTTGGCGTTTTATGGTGCAAAGCAATTAGACTATCTGCCCCAAACAAAGGGTAAAAAATAAAGTAAAATAACAGTAAAAGTATGGTAAAGCGTAAAGAGAAATTAAATTGAAATAAAAACAGTGGTCCAACGTTGGATAAAAATGAAATAGAATTGAAAAGGCTAATGGCTCTTAAAAATTAAAACAGTAGTAAGGTGGACAATGTCACTACCGCTTATGACATTGTCAAACTTCAGGGTTAAAAACCATAGTAAAAACGTGTCTAAAATGGTGCCGTTGTTCACGGTCGTAACGATGGCACGACAATAAGATATGGGCTATTGTGACTTGAGTGTCACACAGACCATACATTGGTGCTTCATTCCCAGATAAAAGAAAACGATAAGTTAAAAAACTGTGACCAATGACCAGCCAGAACAACTTTCTCCTTCCGATCCTAGAGAAATAAGACGGCCAAAGAGCAACAGAAGGTTTGGTCTAGAAAAGCTTGTTATCACGTTGCTCACTCCAAGTCGACTGCCAATTGGTGTGGAGCCGAGCTTTGAATACAGGACCATATCCATGAATGGACAGGCACGGCAGTGAAAGTACCAGAGCAGACATACTTAGCGGCAGTGTCAGCAAGCTTGTTCCTGCAAATACCAACGTAGTCTGATATCCAGAAAACCTGGATAGAAGTAGATGATAAAGAGAAATGGGTTAATCGGTTTTGAATATTGACAAAAACAGGGCGAGAAGTAACATGAAGTGATTTCAGGGCCAGTAGAGAGTTAAGCGAATCAGTATAAATAGTACAGTTCGTGTACTACATAGCATCTACATGATCCAGAGCAAGAGAAACAGCATACAATTTGGCAGTGAATACAGAAACTGTAGAGAAGATCCTATGTGTAACTATGGAACAACAACAAACCATGGCAGAGCCCAAAGACTCACCTGATTTCGAACCATCGTTATAAATGGAATGAAAGGATGGTTCAAAAGATGCTCAGGAAACAAAAGACAGTACTTCCAATTGGGAGTATCCATCTTCTTTAGATGATTCAAAGAAATGTCACACTTGGGGATGGTAATAAGCCATGGTGGAATGATTTGACCTATGGAGACTGCTGTCATCTAAGGACAGATCCAATTCAGCCAGCTGGGCCGGGATACGAAGGCCAAAAGGAACAATGGTAGACCATTTATTCTGATAAAGCATGGCTCACTGAGGAAAAAAAATCGCAATTCTAGGTGGGATGCTGTGCTAAGGATCGACGTTTTGAAACGTTCAGCAAAGACTGTTGATAACAGTAGAGGTGTAGAGAAAGTTCATGAGACTCAGTGTACAAACTCCAGACTGGAAAGCTCTGGTGCATATTAATGGAGTCCAACATATTAAAGGTGAATTTTACAAAAAAAATAAAACTTTGCAGTCAAAAGAACTATTCATACTGATTAATTTTGTAGGTTCACATTTTTCATAAAAAATATGTGCTAATAAATGAAACATAGAACTTGGTGCAGAAAGAGCCCTTTCCGAACGGTAAACCGAACGTTTCAGTTTTTATATTTTCCGCTTTGAAAAGTACTGTGACGTAATAGTTGCCAAACAAACCGCCAACGCCAGCGTGTTGAGTGTAAATAAACATGGCCAGTACATACGGAGAAACAGAGGCGGAGTCTGTTTTGACTTTGTGTTCTGAACAGTGTCGAGTAGCGCCATATCAATTCGAACCTACTCTGAACGAACCTAGTACAGTTACTTTTGACACAGATCTAACAAGTTCTAGTGATGAGGACAGTTCCACGAGGGAGAGTAGCGGAACTGTGAGTGATACTATAGCGCCCAGGCTGGTTGCGAGTCGATCATATCTCCAGTGGAAGAATGGTAAGCCTAAGTCATGACAACAAATATCGTTTGTATTATTTCACGTGCAATTATAAGCATCTCGAAACCTGTCTGGTGTTTATAAATTATTTGTATCATAGACTGGATTTTATTTGTTAAAACTTTGCCGACTATGGTAACTAATACTCGGCCCTTCCACAATCATTGTACCATGTATTTATGACTCGTAACAAAATGAATTTCAAGTATACGTCATAATTCTGTCTATTAACTCAAACTAGATGTAGTAGCCTGAATAGTTAATTTATCTTGAAATGTTAAATTTGAAAAATGGAATTCTTCAAACTATTCCATATTTGAAAATGATACAAAACATCTACAGAATGATCTACCAGCTTTTCAATTTGGAATATACTCTACTTGGAATATATTTGTCCACTGTCTAAACTAGAAAATCAAGGTTTCACTGACTTTCAGGTGCTACAAATGCAAAACACGCTCATAAATGTGAAATGTGTATGTCTAGTTACATTCTTCAAAAACTTGTACTTTTTAAATTATTATATTATACAAGTTATTGTTTACTGCCTTACACTGCACACATACCTTTAAGTTTGTTCTTTTCGTGATGGCAAGGGATGGCTTCAGAGGGGTGGAATCTGTACGCTGCAGGCTGAGATCAGTCCTCAGCTCTACACGAGGAAAGATGGTGGGGACGATTCTGTCTGCTGCCGATGGTTTCTTCAGTCTCAACCTGCCTGGCTTTAAACCCACGAAATCCAAAACAGTGGGATCCGACACAAAACATAAGTGTTTAGGGTGATCTTGACAAAGCTATGCATGGTGTGAAGGAGTCCAGTTCTTCCTATTGACCATCCGCACTCACTGTCGCCACCTTGCCGGTTCCTTCTCCTTGCGCGGAAACGAAAAGAAGCTTTTGCCCGATGCCAAACCGTTTATACAAACATAAGCAACGCAGTAAACTATGTTATCATAAAACAAACATAAGGTAGCAATATCAAGACAAAAACTAGTCTCACAAAGTGTGTAATCCGAAAAAAGCACCGATAGATTTACATAAAACACCTGCACTGAAAGGAACACAATGGTCGGCGCGTAACGAAGCGTGTTTGGCAACTATTACATCATAGTTGTAAAACACCACGGAAACAGCCGAACGACCGAGAGGAACTTGAGTTCGAGGACCCGCATATTTTGTTTCATTTTTTACTCAAAAACTAAAGTGTTTAAAAATATGGCAACCACACAGGAATTATACCTAACCAAAGTACAGTTTCTAAGGCAATTATTAAATTTGTTGAAAATTCACCTTTAAAGGCCAAGATTTTGGCAGAGCCAGAGACTAAATATCCATAGTCCAGTTCGATCGAATGAGGACATAATAGAGCTTTAGTATTGAACATCAATCTACTCCTCATGAGGTGAGACAGAGGACACAGGAATGTTCAGTGCCCTAAAATGTCTCCAGAACGTAACTTTCGTACTAACTTGAGGGAGCCTACAAGTCCCACTAATAACTTTTGAATGAAAAAAGAGAGACATCTGCCCTAAGGGTCTCTCAGACAATAAGTGCAAAATGAGAAATTTAGGTACATAAACCGAGTGTGACGGTGATTGTTGAACAGTCATCCATTTTTGGCCGTTTACCAATTATCGTTTCTTTTTCTCAATTGTATTTATTTTTTCTTCATGAATGGCGTATCCATAATAAAGTAAGAACATTTCCGTTCCCACTGTCCCCACCACCACGGAGCCATACGAGGGTACGCACTGCAATGCTAAACAAGGACATTGCAGCATTGCCAGTGTTTTGTGAGCACCAGTATCAGACACAATGTTCACAACACCCGATTAGTACATTCAACACTGGATGACTTTTGCTCAAGTGGACCAGCCTGCTGACCATGGGGAGCCACTCCAAGGCCGCTCGTCTACAGGAATTTAAGGCCAAAGTGGAATTCTCAATCACCAGGATCCTCTCTTCTCCTTCACGGGTTTCCACGCACGCCAAATACGTGGATGAATATTCAGATCCAAGAGGAGGTAAACTGAAAGTATAGAACACTCACTACGTACAGAAATCCTTCTCGAGGGGGGGGGTGTTCAATAATAAAACTCTCCTGAACACATGTGCTTCATTAACATGGTAGTGATGTAATCGAAATGAACAACAATAAAAACCCATCTTGTTTATTTACTACAAAAACCCTCTTTAAATCGAACTTTATGAACATGGCAGTATTGTAATGGAAACGAAAGAAATAAACAACGCCGATCTTATTTTAATCAGTATAATTATATATATATATCTGAGCTTATACTTATGATGGTCGCTTCATCATGCAACGACAGCACACAGATTAAAATAAAAAACAATATTCAATGAGAAACACAAAATGAAATCCTGTTACGCAATCGCTTTCGAAGCATGAGCCTTTCATCATCATGAAAAGTGTACGCCTGATAAAGAATGTTCCACCTTTAGAGAGCGCTCGGGTTATAGGGTTTCGCATTTTTGCCTTATAATTATCACTATACTTTTATGTATAATTATATTATTAAATAATACTGTACAATACCAAAAAAAATTTTGAAACTTCATGAGCCAGAAATTTAAAATAAATCGTACAGGATCTGAATTTCCAGGACTTTAACCTCAGACTATAACCAGGAAATGTTCCCCTGAAACGCACAGATATAGGTTCAATAAGCAATAACTTGTATGCTAATGGTACATAATAGTCTGCCCCTGGACCACATCAGACCCTCGAAAGCATGATTTATGGTCACACTGTGGTGCATGATAAAAAATAATTTTTAATCATAATACTTAAGAGTAAGGGACAATCAATTTAGGGAACAATGCTTTTCCCTACCAACTTAGATTTGGCCCTCAACTTTTTGGTTATCTCAAATGGCCTGGTATCGAAAGTAAAGTAATTGGTGATTACTGTTGTATGGCAGCAACGTTGACATTCTAGTGAACCAATAACAGTCATACTGTTTAACGTTATTTGGTCGTCTGCCTTGATGTGATTCATGTACAGCATATGTACGAAGCGCTTTTGTTTGACCTTAGTTTTTTCTTTGATTCCTTTTCATTAATTTTCAAATAAAATTATTAAATTTATATCAAGTTTATATAAAAACAAAGCAAGCAAATAAAGTTTGCTAACCTCTGCCTTTTCTACAATGAATCCTAGGACAGTGAAGTACATATTGTTATCCAATTCCTCACTGTCAATTTCTGTTTCACTTGGGTCGATCAATTTTAAACTACTTAGAATAATAGGTGTCTTTGATGGGTCACTCAGGTCTTTCCCATATAATAAAACTTTTAGGTCTTTCCTCACAGTTTTGTCAACCGTAAACTCGAATTTCATGTTTTGCACTGAGCCAGCCCAACACTGCGAAGCAATCTGAAAAAAACAGAAGAGAATAAATTAGTCCTCTTTACGTAAACAAAACTATATTAGTACAGTATAAATATCGATCTAGTATTTTGAAAATTCAACATTATGGCTCAGAAACGTTGGATCTAACGCATGAAAAATTGTAAATAAATTAGAAAGGAAAAAGGAAAACAATAAAAATACTGTTAAATAAGAATAAAATTATCAAAATTTCTAATGCCTAAAATAAACACAGATATCCAAATAAATTATAAACTAATAAATAATTATTGAGAAAAAATGCGATTTAGTAAATACGAATAAGGTTTGTTTGTGTTTTGAATTTCGGACAAAGCTACTCGAAGGCTATCTGTGCTAGCCGTCTCTAATTTAGCAGTGTAAGACTAGAGGGAAGGCAGCTACTCATTACCACTCACCGCCAACTCTTGGGCTACTCTTTTACCAACGAATAGTGGGAGTGCCCGTCACATTATAACACCTCCACGGCTAAAAAGGGAAGTATGTTTGGTGCGACGGTGATTTATCGGTTCTAAGCCGGGCAAAATCCTTTTAACAGTGGGTGCTGTTGATCAGCTGCCTTTGTTTTGGCTAATAGTTCAAAATTATGAATCATTATACTTGAACCTTAGGTTTAGGGGAAAAAATGCTTCGCTTCCTATTACCTGCTGGAAAAAATAGGGTAGGTAGGTTAGCATTATTTTTGCATTTTCTGACGTACTCGAAAACAGAGTGGGTAGGCGGGCTTGTTTTTGTACAACTACATATTTTATATATCAATACAATTGTTGTACATCAGACTGTACTCGCTACTAAGAGGGCCCTGCATAGCGAAGTGTGTTAAGGCGTGCAACTCGTAATTTGAGGGTCGCGGGTTCGCATCCCCGTCGCGCCAAACAAGTTCGCCCTTTCAGCTATCACATGATAGCTCACTCCTGACGTTAGATAAATGTTCCATGTTATTCTATTATCGTTCACAATTATAAATAAAAGGTGTTTATGTTAAACAAAGTAGATAACGTGTGAAAATTCTACGGATTACTACATATTTCTTCCACAGAATTCCAAAATTAAAAAAATAATAATAATAAACCTAATTTGCTTGAGTTAACACTAAATAATGCTTTAATTGATTGTCTTTATCCATAATTACCTTTTGTCTATTTTGACGTGTGCCCGGCATGGCCAGGTGGGTTAAAGTGTTCGACTTGTAATCTGAGGGTCGCGGGTTGGAATCTCCGTCGCACCACACATGCTCGCTCTTTCAGCCGTGTGGACGTTATAATGTGACGGTCAATCCCACTATTCGTTGGTAAAAGAGTAGCCCAAGAGTTGGCGGTGGGTGGTGATGACTAGCTGCCTTCCCTCTAGTCTTACACTGCTAAATTAGGGACGGCTAGCACAGATAGCCCTCGAGTAGCTTTGTGCGAAATTCGAAAACAAACAAACGATACTAAGCACTATCAGAAAAGATATTATTTAGGTATATGGTCACTACAGAACTAAAATAGAAAACTCTCTAGGTTGGTTATGGTTAAATTAGATGATATAAATAATATTATAATAAACATTTTCCAAAAAGCACGGACGCGACAGCTTGGAATAGTTCGTGAAGAATGTAATTTGATACCGTGAGTCGCACGTTATCCATGCGATTTATAACTAACTTATAATGGCGCGAATAGTAGCTAGATACGGTTCAAAGGGTAATAAAACTGTTGCATAAATAGAAGTATAATGTTATCGAATTAAAATTACTTAAAATAAACAAATGTAATTTCATGTTACAATTCAAAGTAATTCTAGAAAGAGTAAAGGGTACTTTAGATTTATTTCGATTTTTTGGGGGCGATTTTATTACAAGATTGGTCAAATTGGTCAACCTCGTATAGAATCAGGGAAGAGAAAATACGAGATAAAATACAAAGATTTACTGAAAACGTTTGAAATGTATTTAGGGTTTTAAAGATTACACAAATAGCATTTCAAACTTCTGAATGAAAAGTATTTCTAATCTCAACGTGAAAATCACTTTGCACTCTGACTGGTAAGAATATTTCATATATTCACGGAGAAATCTGTAACAAGAGTATTTCACCGAAAATTTGATTTTTCTTTTTTTGTACATACACGGCTTGTAATTTTGTGAAGACACACAATATATTGGCTGAGAGCTGTTGACACATCACATCAACTAACGAATCAGAGACATTATTTATTATGCCCTTCACCTTGCATAATACGGTAACAGATTAGCGCAATAATATGATATAAAGTAAAAAATATATAATCGAAAGTCATTTTTCATTAGAGTTGGTGTAGAGATAATTTTTTTTAAGTGTTAAAATTTTTAGGGTCGAGAATTATTACAGGGTATCGGTAGGGTAACATGAAACAAAGTCTGTTTGTTTTTCCTAAGCCTTATGGGAATTTATGGCTTGGTTCTTTATCTCAGCCCCTAATGGCACATGAGCAAGTGCGGATGCTTGTAATATTAAAATTTGGGTTTCGATACCCACGATTGGCAAAGCAGAGATAGCTCAACAAAATTAGTTCATGTGTGCATAATGGGCCTTTCAGGTAGAAAATATACCAATATCGCACAAAATTATTAAATTTCATTCATACCGAAGTTTAAAGAAATCCACTGAGTTTTATATACAAATATGATTGATTTGTTTTGAAGGTACTAAGTAGTCAACGGAAAAAATTATTATTATCACTTATTATTTTTAAGGTTTAAACTTCTATCAATTGAGTATTACCATGCTTTTTAAAGCATTATAAACAAAATACAAATTATTTGACAGCCTATCAACAGCGAATTGACTCATATATATATATATATATATAAGGTTTTGAATTTTATTTTATAAACATTATAAACATTCAACAGGACTTCTAATCTCATAAACATGGTCGATTTTGTTTGCTAAATATCACAATCACAAAATAGTTATTAATGAGGAATATCTTTTATACTTTGACAAAACAATGACTAAATTCCACATAGTAATACTGACAGTATATTTTATCCCGGTGTTTGTTTGTTTTTTAATTTCGCGCAAAGCTACACGAGGGCTATCTGCACTAGCCGTCCCTAATTTAGCAATGTAAGACTGGAGGGAAGGCAGCTAGTCATCACCAGCCACTACTATTTTTACCAAATAATAGTGGGATTAACCGTTATATTATAACGCCCCCACGGCTGAAAGGGCGAGCATGTTTGATACGCCCGGGATTCGAATCCGCGAACCTCAGATTACGAGTCGAACGTCTTAACTCACCCGCCCATAATAGACCTTTGTTTGTGTCTGCTTATAAGTGTTTATCTACCGGATCGATTGCAACGAAACCTGCTATGCATCATCAGGTACGTAAATGGAGTGACTTCTGTGTTTTTGTGTTCGGATGTGACTCACTTTTTCACCTCATGGAGTCTTTATGTCTTACCTGGGCGTTGGACGAGTAAGTCATCCAGTGATCCTATATAGTAGTGAAAATTTTATCCTCAAAATAAAGTAATCACCTAATGTCATTCAAATTTTCGCTCTAAATGGGGTTTATGTGTTTTAAACCGCAAAAGAAGAAGAGAGGGCTTTATGTTAAGAACATGTGCAAGACATAGTCGTCCCTAATTTAGCAGTGTAAGACTAGAGGGAAGGCAGCTAGTCATCCCTACCCACCGCCAACTCTTGGGCTACTCTTTTACCAATGAATAGTGGGATTGACCGTTACATTATAATGCCCCCACGGCTGAAAAGGCGAGCATGTTTGATGCGATGGGGATTCGAACCCGCGACTCTCAGATTACGAGTCGAACGCCTTGACCCACCTGGCCATGCCCAGCCTTTCCCAATGTCATGCTCTATCTAGCACTGACTTTGAAACAACATTTCCTTAAACTTACTGTTCTCAAGTAACGTTTTGTCACTGTTGTCATCCTGTTCTTGTGCAGTAATTCATTTCTGGCCTGCATCTTCCAAGAGTGCGCTTATGTAAACCACAGACAACTGACCAAATTATTTTTAGCTATCCTTTTAATTTGTGCCGTAAGCACTTGTAAAAAAAAGGTAAAAAACACCTTCACGCGCGTTAAAACTTTCGAACCAAAAATATATTTATTTTATTCGACTGTAAACTATATCAATTTGTTGTTTATTTTGAATATTTGCAAAATCGTTGCCCTTGTAAACTTATTTATGTCTTTTTTTTTTATCATAATAATATTATTCTTAACGTTAGAAATATTTTGGTGTTAATGTTAATTTAAAGTCTTTTGATTAGGTTTTGAATTTAAACGTTAGGAATAAGATAACTTATTTTGTAACCTGAGTTTTCAGAAATTTTGAATATAAAACTTATATTGAATAAACAATATCTGTATATTTTATGTAAAATATTAGTTTAAATTTATTACTTTTCAAAAACATATTCAGTTGTTTCCTGTTTTTTATATTTTTTGTATATTAGTGTGCCCTGTTTTGCTACAAAACAGAAGAACAAATAAAGATGACTTTGACATTTGCAGAACAGTTTTGTAAGAAAACAAAAGATTCGGGTATTGTATCTGCTCATTTTGAAGTGAAACAACCATAAATTATAGTTTGTATATATCAGCGAAAATAAATACATTTTGATGAAGTTAAATAAGCAAAATCACAAGGAAGAATTGCGTTACAAATAGCAAATTCACACCTCTGACTAATTATATTAGTTTGATATAACTTAAAAAACAAGTCGAAACAAAAATAAGTCAAACAAAAAATGCTGCACTAATGGAAAAGATTCCAGGGTACAAACTATAATGTAAGATAAACAGTCTTAACCTCCAGTTGATAGTTTCACATAATAAATAAAGGAGTAGCAATAGACATAGAAACCAGGAGAGCGAGATGTGAGTGCTCAAGCGCACAAAGTCACAAATTTATATCACCTTTCACTGCCTGCAAACAGTCGTGGGAAGGTAACTGCTCTCCCACTGCTTCATGCTGGTATAGTTCGTTTGCTGCATTGTCTATTAATGCCTTTCTACCATATTTGGGAACTGGAATGCTAACTTCAAGAGGTAAGTTTTCAACTTACTCACCCCCAAATGGTAGTACCTTATTTCCTTGATAATTTTTTTCTTATTTCAATTAATTTTCATATTCACTTGGGAGAGCAGTCTTCTTCCCACAACTGTATGCAAGCAGTGAAGACCGATATAAATGTGGGACGTGTGGGCTTCAGCACCCACATTTCGCTTTTTTGATTTCTATTTCTATATCTATTGCCTCTCTTTTATTTCTTATGTGAGACTGGAAAATGGTGGTTAGGACTGATAAACGGTGTATCCCCACCGCAATGTGGGTCCTAATTCCACAGTCACCTCCAAAACCTCCGGTACATCTCATAATCCCACATTATAGCTTGTATCCTGGGATCTTTTCAATTACTGCACCGTTTTGTGTTTAATTTATTTTTGTTTCGGCTTGTTTTAAAGTTAGTTTGTTGTATATATATATATATATACGTAAATTTTCTTGTTGTATGAAAATTATTTCCACGCAATTTCAGAAAATAATAAATTAATGATAATTGAAGGATATCAATAGAGGTTTGTGGATTGAGTTGCTTTATTACATTTTATTTCTAAAATAAAAACGCATATCTAACATCAAGCTGTGACATGTTGTGTCACGCTGTTGATTCATCAACAGCTTGGCTATTATAAGAAAATCACCTACTGTAACTGGAATGTCTGATGCCTCCCACGAGTTCCCACGGATAACATCCTGAAAAGCCTGATGTAGTTCGAACAATGATGTTAATATTGAAAACTCATCTGAACTTTTTTCGTTGATTTGGAAAGTGCGGCCTTTGGTGTCATGAGCCAGTTCCACTAAATTAGGATTAGCATTTTTGGAAACAGGGTACAGTATCAAAGACAGTCTGACTTTTTCTTTCTTAAGGAGTTCCCTCATTGTATCAACACCTTCGTTATCCATCTCACCTGTTGTCACCATGACAATGTTCCCCCCTGCAGCAGGTTTACCAGTGGATGAAAGAACCTAGAATAAAATAACGTATTGTCACCTTTATAAGTCTAAAGAACAATGAAAGAAACTTCCTATTTTCGTGGATCTATAGATTAGAAAATTTATGCTTTCAAACAAATATTTTTAAGAACTGCAAAATATGAAAAAATTTAATTTATATTGCGAGAAAGAAGAAGTGCATCCCAATTAAAAATGCTGAACTGTATATTGTAATTTAATTTCAAAAGAACATACCTTTATAGAGTCTTTAACAGTGCAGCTCATACACGCTAGCTGGGTGTTTGAACCTAACTCGTGAAAGCTTAAAGAAGTGGGTACTTTTTCAAAGTGACTGTCCAGATTTTGCTTTCGTAAGTATAAGCGACTAGACCAAGTTCAGTGTCTGGAAGAGCTTGGTATTGTGCGAAATAGTTGACAGCTTGTTTTATAGCTTGAAATCTATTCTGGTAGAAATATAAAACTTCACTTCGCTTTAATAAAGAGGATAATTACTTTTTTAACAATCAAGTGACAAGTTAAAGGATATAAACACAAAAAATGTAAAATAATTCCACGCAATACTGTTATATTTTGCTTATTACAGTTATTTTAAACAGTAGAATTGAAATTTACTATAAATAAACAAATCACATTTCTTGTTGCAAATTATGCTTATTGGAGAGAGAGAAAAAAAGCTTTATTAACTTATATGACATCACTATTAAGTAATTATAAGTCATATAGGATATATATCTTAGTTTAAAAAGAAAATCGTATAATACCATCCACCATTTACATAAATTTATAGTTTGCTAATATACATTTTGGATTTTTACACTGTCATTACTATAAAGAAAAATTATTAAAATGCTGGTCTAATTTTATTATTCGGACTACATACATTATTTTATTGAAGTTAAAACTCTAAGCTGATCTTAAAAAAGAATAGTTTGTTTTCCTATTTACAATATATCTTTCTGGAGAGATGTCAAAATTGGGGGTTTATATTTCTCTTTCATAGAAATCAAATGTACTTAAACCTATATTCTTTAATTTTGTCTATCAAATCAATAAACTCACATATTCGTTCATCTTATCTGTCCAATCAATGGCAATTACAATTCTCATATCTTCTTCTTGAACATAACGAATCTCTGGGAAAGTTACTGCATTACCGACATCCTTTGTTTCTCTAGAAAAGATTTATTCCATTTCAAAATATAGAAAGATATGAAACTATTAAAGTATTTTATCTTAACAGCATAGTGTTCTTCAAGTTTCGTGAATCATTGTCTATTTCTTATACTTTTACAACATTGATATACTTTAAACTAGTCTTAGTTTTTTAGGTTAATTTTGATTTTTTTGTGTTATTAGTATAAGAGATGGAGTTATTTTAGTTGAGATCTAATTCAAAGTTACTGAACTGCCTTATAACTATTTTATTTTGCTAAGCTTTCTTCTGCATTGTGTCTTGAAAAAACGTTTTTTGCACTGCTATCGTTCAGATGTTATTTATAAATTACAACAAAGAGGCTAATACAACTTTGATGTCACACTCCTCACCAATTACATTCAACCTAGAAGCAAACACATGTATTAATGTTAAAGTAAATTGTGCCGTTTTACTGCCATTCAGCTGTAACCTAGGAATCAAAGTGGGAAAGGGTGTCTTTTATTTAGGGTAATCGGACAAAATTACACAAGGCCTGTCTGCTGGCTATCCTTGTGGAAAGACAGTTAATCAACAGCACCACCGCTAAGTTTTAGTTATTCTAATCCAAAATGAGAGCCACGATTTTTTTATTGCAGCAACAGAACGCAAACCATGGATATTTGATTCATAGTAAAATAGGCTAATATTAGGCCACATCCAAGCAAATGTGAGACACAAGTCTCGCTTCTTCATTCATAAAATTCAAACTGCTTACCTTATATAGAAAGAAAACGGTTGGTATAGGTAGAGAAAGCACTAGTGGAGGAGTAAACAACGTTTCGACCTTCTTCGGTCATCGTAAAGTTCACAAAGAAAGAAAGGGTTACTGACCGGTAGTTGACCACATGTTTGAAGGCGGTTGTGTAATTGAGTGTAGGAATGTAGATGGCGTGCTTAGATGTTGGATATATTTATTAATATAGATATAAAGGTGTTTCTTTGTATTGGTTTATTTTGGGCTTGAGTTGTGTAAGTAAGGCTTCTTTAATTTTGCATTTGTTTATGTTTGTTTGTTTATTTAGTATTTGGGTGTTATCTATGGTTATGTTGTGTTTATTTGATTTGCAGTGTTCAAAAACGTGTGAAGGTGACTATTTTTCTTTGAATCTGGTTTCCATTTTTCTACTTGTTTCTCCAATATGGAATACTTCTATACCTATCCAAGATTTTGAAATCTAATAACAGTAGCGAGTAATTAAAAATATTTCAGAAAATGTCAGTTTGCACTCGAAAACACTGTTTCAAATAATATAATTGTCTTAGTGTGGGGTTTGTTTAATTATCTTTCAAAAAGGAGTAAATTAGTTTATATATACATTTATAAGTAAATTTGCAAAAAATAATAACTTATTATCTAAAAATACAAATGGTCCATCGTATTTTACGTTTATATTGCATAAACTGTATATGGATCTTTCCATTACCAGAAGCTTTGATACATACTGCAAATATCATTACATAAGTAAGGCAAATTGATAAGATAAGTGCTAAACAATATACACAAATAGAACCAGGTAGTTAAGCCATTGGACTTGCAATCTGAAAGTCACAGGTTAAAATCTTAGTCCAACAAATATGCTCGCCCTTTCAGCCTGAGGGCGTTATTAGACAAGGTCAATCCTACTATTCGTGGGTAAAAAGAGTAGCGTAAGAGTTGGCGGTACGTGGTGATGACTAGCTGCTTTCCCTCTAGTGTTTTTAATTGCTAAATTGGGGACAACTAACATAGATAGTGTTCGTGTATTCTTTGCGCGAAATTAAAACACACATATAGCGCTCAAAAACTCGTAACCTTTCGTTACTATGCAACTTTGGTTTTATGAAACATTGCACAAACTGCTAATTCCGCTTCGGAGGTAGTGAGAGCAAGTTAATGGACTAGTGTTGCATAGGCCTTATCATATCGGTTCATAAATCACATTTAAATGGTAGTTACACAAAAAAGGAAAAATTCAGAACACACGAAGCACAATCGGATAAATTTCAAGCAATTTTACCATTTGGGGGAAGAGTTACTTACTGGACGTGCAGTAGGTTTAATATGGCTTATAGATTATATAGTACTTGTTACTGCGTCCGTTAGGACCATTCTTGTGTAATCCCCCAACAATTTATATACATAATTGGATTTTTTTAGATATTTGAAGTGTTGAAAAAATTAGAAATATGTCTTAAGTTTCATATTGTTTGACCTTACATTTAAAATAAAACAAAATTTGCATTAAAAGCAATAACTTAATTTGATGCAAGGATCTTACAATTTTGTTCGGACAAATTTGTTTTAAATATAAATTTCATTATTCTCTTCTCTGAAAAGATAAAGAAAAAAAGACAAATATTCACTTACTTAAAGTCCGAATTTTGTTCTATAATTTCCCAAGTGCTTTTACCAAAACAAAGGACGTTTTGTTTTGTCGGGGCTTTATCGTTATGAGGATTGTCTCCATTGTCGCAGAAGTTGTTTGCCTTAGATGGAAAATATCATTGAGTTATATTTTACGTCTGATGTTATAACAGCCAGTACTTTTATGGCAATTATTATTTATTATATTTTATAAATAAATTCCATTTTGGTAATATATATCGCTGACAGTAGGACTTATTCTAATTCTAAATTTAATTAACTTAAAGAAATATATCGTGTTTTGCATAATTCATTAACTTAAGTTATCTTTAATGATAAAGTAGTTAACCAGAATAGCTAATTTCCCCTATAAATAGTTTTGACCTATCTTTAAGAAAATAATTTTTCTTACCCTAAGTAATCATGTTTCATAACAATTTATCTTAAGGGAAATCATTACTTATTAAAAATGTGTATTACACTTTATCTTAATGAAAGTTCTACGTCGTCAATAGTTAGAGCGTCACTTGTCAGGTACGCTGTTAGAAGGTGTCATACTGGAAAGGAGATGACAACGTCATAATCCCACAAATTATCACCAGAGGGAGACATGCTTGGCCGCTTTGACAAATAATCATGACTGTAGTTCTACGAATTGGGGCCAGCACGAATTTGACCAACATGTCTTAGCATGACTATAATTAATACAGTAGGTACAAAACACCACTTTATTAGACAATTACATTTCCTGGTCATTTATAATTAAATTGTCCTAAAACAATGATATCATGAAATAATTAAAACTAACTGTTTGACGCTTTAACTAATTTCCGGTTTTTACTTAATATGCAAGATAAAATATTTTATTTTGCACACGAAACTTTTATAGTTGTATTCTGTATAAGTTTACAAGAGTAGACGCTATACTTCCATATGTAATGAGGTGATCAATGTCTATATTTAATTACGTTAAAACCATTATTTTGCATATTTTAACATCTGTATTATTTCATTTTGCCACCACTAAAAATAATAAATGAATGACTTACTGTTTATTCATCCATTTTCTATAAAACATTCTATTGAAGCTTAACATTACTTTAAACTTTGGAACTGTCCATAGTTTCTTTCATAAAACGTTCTGTAGGACACTTACTGTTTCCTTTTCACAAGCAAAATATACTTATTATTTGAACGAGACAGTTATTAGAGCCAATTATTTACTTTGATCGTCCTGTGTCTTGCTACAGCTAAATATAATAAGTGAACTATTTACTGTTCATCTTTATTATTATTTAAAATAGCAATATTCACATGAAGGTTAAAATTACATAGAACTTAGAAACTGTCTAATGCTAAGATGCTATTAAAAAACACGCATACAATCTGGACACTGACGTCACTGTCAGGAATTGCAAAGGTCGTCACGTGGTCACACACAAAGAAACAGTAATTCTATAAATGGAGGATGATATGCTTATTGTCTCAACGCATCATCATCACAAGATTTAATCACAGGTAAAACTTCCCTCTACAGTACAATAAAAACTGTAAAAATATTGGCGTCTTTGTCGTCCACGCTTTATCCAACCTCCGACTAAGAAGAGAGGAGACTGATGAAATTGAAAGTTCGATTTGGTTATTCAACAGTTACGTATACGGTAATCTTTCCCGCCTGACACAGCGGCCTAGCAGTGCACCCTCTGCTGACACCTTGTTCGGGGGCACCATCGGTTCTGCGCCCTAGCCCCGTATCAGCCAATCACCACTTACTATTGTAGTGTAAATTACCATCGATGAACATAACTGATATTGGTTCGTATACTTTAGTCTTTATGAGCTTTTCTATTGTTTTTGTTTACAAATTAATTAAGTGAAATCAAAGTATCACTGCATAATAAGTATTGCTTGTTTGAGAAAGTGAGTTACTATAACGGAAAATTGCAATAAATAATAAAAATTAGAATGTTTTATAAAAATTAGTTTACTTGATTGAAAAATAATAATAAAAAAATATAATTTTTAAGTTGGGAAAATTTATTATGACAGTTAAATTACCAAATAAATGTCACAAGTTATGATCAAGTCATAGAAAGTGTTATTAACATATATCAAAATAGCTAAATGATGTCCCCTAGTGGCACAGCGCTACGTCTGCGGACTCAAACTGCTAGAAACCAGGCTTCGATACCCGTTGGACAGATAACAGATAACCAATTGTGTAGCTTCGTGCTTAATTCCAAAACAAGCTAAATAATAAATAATTTGCTACTAAACAGTACAGCCTGATAAATACATTTCTTACGGGATTACTTGTCCAAAACTTTATAAATATCAAACAGTTTATAAATGGGAGAAAAAGAAATTTTGGTAAAAAGCTGATTCATTCATATCGTTCTGTTTGTCAAAAAAAATGTGTTATTTGGGAAACAAACCTGCTCTGTGAGTCTTAAATGCGGATGTCAACACTAAGTACATCTATTTCCGCTAGACTTGGGAAGAAATAATTAAAATAAATCTGTAAGTTGACATATACTTCTAACCACAAGGTGATACTTTGTTCTAAATATAATACTTAACGTCATTAGAACAACGTGGTTCGACACTGGTTGTCGATTCAACCATTTTGCTTCCTCCAGGGATTGTGAGCTGTAAACATTATATATGATGAGGGGTTTTTCTACCAATATTTCTTCCAGATGTTTGTGTTGGAACGGAGCTCTTATTTTTAAAAAGCACAATAAAAGACCTAAGTCTGATATTAATTAGTAAGTTCAATTATAGCATTAAATCTACTTTTTGCAGTCGAGTGTCGATTTACAATATTTCCTATAAAAATTATATTCTTATGAACGGAAGCAACATATTGGAGAAAAAAAATGTAAAAGGATCAAATCTTAACTGCTATTATAATTTCAACTATAATAAAATGTTCCCGATTATGGATTATCGAGTAAACTAGGTTGAAAAATACTTTATCTTATCCAATAATGCATTTATCTAATGTTTTTTCTTATTCATTTTGTGAAACACACGTGGATCACAACGATAGTGAGAATATAAACATTGCAATAAATTTGTATTAAACTTGTCACAATGAGGGATCCCTAAAACAAGTACGATTATTTAGTACAGTAAATTATCCAGTGAAAATAAATTAAAGACTATTTGTTTGTTAATTATTAAGCACAAAGCTGCACAAGGCTTTGCAAGTTTGTTTGTTTGTTTTTGAATTTCGCTCAAAGCTACACGAGGGCTATCTGTGTTAGCCGTCCCTAATTTAGCAGTGTAAGACTAGAGGGAAGGCAGCTAGTCATCACCACCCACCGCCAACTCTTGGGCTACTCTTTTACCAACGAATAGTGGGATTGACTGTAACATTATAACGCCCCCACGGCTGAAAGGGCGAGCATGTTTGTGGGGATGCGAACCCGCGACCGTCTGATTACGAGTCACATGCCTTAACACGCTTGGCCATGCCGGGTCTTGCAAGTTATGATTTTAAATCAGATATTTACCAACAGTAAAGGTTGGTGTAAAAGAATACATACATTAGGTAAAAGATAGTGATACATGAAGGAAGACAGCACGTTTTCATTATCTTCATCTGGTGTGTGAAAGCACTGGTTACCATTGGGTCGTCCGTTGTTTAGTTTCACGGAAGGTTCACATTCCTCTCCACTCGAATCCCTGAAAATACCATACAGATAAATATGTGGTAAATATGAATACAGATAGATATGTGGTAAATATACCATACAGAAAGATATGTGGTAAATATGAATACAGATAGATATGTGGTAAATATGAATACAGATAGATATGTGGTAAATATACCATACAAATAGATATGTGGTAAATATGAATACAGATAGAAGTACTGCGATTGTATGTTACGAATTAACGTAAATATTATTCTAAATACTATTCAGCCATGTATATAATCACACGCTTTTGTCCTGTTCTACCTAACTCACTTACTATGAGTAAATCCAACATAATACAAAGAATGATAACTCAAATAAAATCAAAAACAAAAACCGTGATATTTGTTCTATTGGTCAAAGAATATTATGATGAAGTTATCCTTAAAAATTATAATACAAGCATTAGTCTGTGGAGCGGACAAACAGAATTGAAATAATTTTATAACAGCATTCACAGTGTTTTTGTAAATAAATGAATTGGAAGGAAAATGACACTAGGGTCAGGCATGGCTAGGTGGTTAAGGCACTCGACTCATGATCCCAGGTCGCGGGTTCGAATCCCCGTCACATCAAACATGCACGCCCTTTCAGCCGTGGGGCGTTATAAATGACGGTCAATCCCATTATTCGTTGGTAAAAGAGTAGCCCAAAAGTTGGCGGTGGGTGGTGATGACTAGGTGCCTTCCCTCTAGTCTTTCACCGCTAAAGTAGGGACGGCTAGCGCAGATAGTCCTCGTGTAGCTTTGCGCAATTTTCAAAAACGAACAAACAAGAAAGTATTATCCTATTACACGGTATCAGTACGTCACCTGTTTGAGATAAAACGAGAAGACTGTTTCGTAACAATCCTGGATTGTTACATTTCAGATAAGATATTAAAATTTCATGTAGACGTAACTATGTAAGCATTACTTTAACGTATATGTAGTACATGGTTAAAGTCTTCATGCTGCTGTATTAACTCGATATTTGTGGGTTCAGATTATTACGATAATTTTATACCATTTTTGCTACTAATGTGTAAGTATCGTATTTATACTTATCAAAACGCACTAAACAGATCAAAATGGTTGAACGTACTTAAGTCAGGAAAAAGTAAAACATATCAGACGAAGCGAAACTTTCAAACGTTGCTGTAACTATCATCATGGTGAGTTGTTTTTGAGTAATAGGTAAAAAATAATACAGTTTACAGTTCAGTTAAACTATAAGGAAAACAATTTATTTTTTCCACTGTAATGTACACGTTTTGTGATATACGGTTGTATTAGGCCTAACACACACATAAAATTAAACAGCCACATACTTGTTAAATTTCTTCTGTTATATGTAACTCAACAAAACAATCGGGTTGACTAATGCATTCAGTATTCGATCGATAACACACTCATATCAATACATTATGTTAAACTCTTTCACTGGTAAACAAAATAACGAAATTCATATATTAAAATACTGCCCATAACACTGTTTTTTCACTGAACAACGGTAATAAACAAGTAAAACAATAATATATTAAAGTTAAAATTATGAAATTAGTAATAAAATCACTATTTATAATTAACAAAAACTACTATTCATAAATATACATTAAAATTATTGAATCATTAATTATATATTAAGTAAAATCACAATACCGACAAACAAAACAAAATATTTTATTTTAGTTACTGTCTTCAAATTGTTGATTCACTAAATCTCTCTTTTTTTTAGTGAGTTTGTTTCCTGTAGCTTATGCCAGAAAGATGAGATAACCTCATATCTGTTCTTATCACTTGCTGTTGTAACACTGGGAGTATTTTTTCCATGGAGCTGACTGGGGGATTCCACTGGTTACTCCATCTCTGTTGACATTGTGCAAGTGGCCTTAACAGGAACCTCCCGCTCTTCAGCAAGTTAACTTGTCTTTAGTGAAGCTGAGCGATTGGTTGCTTCGATGTCAACGTCTGTTTTGTTTTGCCTGTTTTTAATTTCGCGCATGTTGTTCACACCGATCCAGCTTCTTGCTTCGTCTCTGGAGAACCCTGTATAGGCTGGTGACTAGTAATCTGAGGATAGTGGGTTCGAATCCCCGTCACTGAACATGGGGGCATTGAAAAGTTCCGGTTAATCCCACTATTCATTGGTAAAAGAACAGCCCAGTAGTTGGTAGTGAGTGCTGCCTTCCTTTTAGTCTATCACCGCTAAAACAAAAACGTAATTAGCTATCATGTAGCTTTGCACGAAATTCAAAACAAATCAAATAATCTCTAGATAATTTCCAACCTCTCGTTACTAAATCAGATACTAAAATTGTAGCCTTGGAACCAGTGTTCATTAAAAAACTGCTGGAATTGCCATCGATAACTCAGACAACTCATAGTTTCTTTAAATGTCACACTCCATATCTCTGCTGTGGTAGATGTAATATTCTCTTATTCAACATATGGTTTTCTAGGTTTAATATCAACAACCGATTCCTTCCTGTCTCAGCTGAAATGAGGATGTTTCCCACTTGATAACAGTTCTTTTCTTTCTAAGTATTTGTCACAGATTTTATCTGTAATTTCTTGCAATATGTCCAATTTTAAGCTACAATTGAAAAAATATATTGTCTTTTGGTTATAAATCTTCCATTCTGTATGGAACCTTTACATACGACAAATAAATTCAAATTTAGTGCTAATTGAAAAGCTCCTGATAAAGAAATACAACTACTCCGGTCTAGCCAAATCCGCATATTCTTATCCACTATACCATAAATGAATTATTCATGTGTCAATAAATCCATGCATCAGTGTAAAACAGTTGACCAAGTTTTCCGTAAATTCAACCAAGACGTCATCTTTCATATTATGCTTCTCTTAACTGTATGTTTGAAACTTCTTTCTTGTGTAACACATCAAATCTGATGATAAAGAACCCAGCAATGTCTGTTACTTGTTACGCTCTCAGCGAGAAAATTACTTAATGTTGCTAAAGCCGGTTCTCTTAAAACGGCATCAAATTGATAAAAACGTTATTAAACAATATTTCATCCATTTTCAGTAAAAAACATTTCGAATCGGGTCTCTCGTGGTAAACGATTGATTTTAATGAATGATGTGAAATTTGCCATCTAAGTATTAAAACTGGGTTAAGAAATAACATAGTCCAGGAATGTTCTGTGATCATAGATCGCCCATCGCTAGTAATAATAGGTGTACAGTAAATGGGTTCTCACTTCACTTATTTTTATGATATGGTGTTTCAGGTTGAAATTCATGGGCATATACAAAGAGAAAAATAGCCAGACTGGCAACTTCCCTTACATATTGATTTTCTACATGTTTTATTCTGTCATTGATGCTCATGTTTACATTAATTCTTCTTTTCAATCTTAAATCTTTTAACTTCCCTTTCAAACTCCCTATCTTATATTTTGACTCAAGATTTTCTGTAATTTTCTATTTTGTCTTCCTTTAATTTTCTACCCCTATTTTCTTGTTCTTCTTGTAATTTTCTGTCTCTGTCATCTGCTTTTCTCGTAATGTTACGCCGTTTTCTTCTTGATATCCATTTAATTTTCTATCTTTTTATCATTGGTGTGTGTGTGTGTGTTTTTCTTATAATACACAAGCCACATCGAGCTATCTGCTGAGCCCACCAAGGGGAATCGAACCCCTGATTTTAGCGTTGTAAATCCGTAGACTTACCGTTGTACTAGCAGGAGGCTTTATTATTGGGCTTCCTTTAATTTTTCTGTTTCTTCCTTCTGTATCTATTTTACGAGGTACGATCAAAAAGTTCTAAGACTTCACCTTCATTCCAAAGAATAATGTACATACATCAGTATTATATGTTATCCTTTTCAAAGTAATCTCCCCCAGCTGATACACACTTGTTCCAACGTTCCTGTCATTTTCGGAAGTAATGCTGGAAGTCTTCAACTGTTGTGCGACTAAGTTCTGCTTTCACAAAAGTATGGATGGTTGAAATGTCATCAAATCTCTTTCCTTTCAACTTAATTTTGATTTTCAGGAACAGAAAAACGTCACACGAGACGAGATCTGGAAAATACGGGGGATGTGGTATCACAAGAATACTTTCTTCTGCTAAGAATACTTGAACAGACTCAGCAGTGTGTGAAGGCGCGTTTTCATGAGGAAGACGCATACAAAGGTTTACAGTCAAATCACCTGACACGATCCACAGTAAATGTCCAGTTCATCAGCAATATCGAGGATAGTTAATCGTCGATCACTTTGATTTTGTTCACCTTAGTGACCGTTTCATCAGTGGACGATGTCGACAGTCGCCCAGAACGTGGGTCATCTTCCACCGATTCCTGGCCATTTTAGAAGCGTTTCATCTAGTAATAAACGACAGCCTTACTCAATCAGTCATCACCAAAGACAGTTCTTAACATTTTGATGATTTCTGTTCCTCCTTTACCATTGTTCACACAAAACTTGATGCAAACACGTTGCTCTTATTTTCTGTTCACTTTTATTACAACAGGGACAAGAGATACGTCTGTCTTTGAACATATTTTTCGCAACATGGGTATAATGTTTGGAGAAATGGCTTATTCGTGGGGTAGATCACTATTTGTACTTTGTACACACCTCAGTGAGGATCAATGTTACACTGACACCTGTAATAGAAGAAGTCTTAGAACTTTTTGATCAAACCTCGTGTATATTCTGTCATATTTTTTCTGTTTATTTTCCTGTTTCTCATTATTTCCACCAAATGTTTATCTCACTTCAAACAAATTTGACCTTTAAGTTGTTTTTCATACTAGTTATTTATATGAAAATAACCGCCATAACTTACACCAGTGTTATAGCAGTTTGTATATTGACGGGTTAGTTTTGATTATTCGGAAAAATAATGCAACGTACAATCTCCCTAATGTCAATTACTTAAAGTGATTATTTCTTCGACTGTACTGTGCAAAGTTGATAGGCTTAGCCCACATACAAAACTAAACAGTCACTGGTTAAACTTGTTATTGATTAAATCATTCAGTAAGCGATCTTTAACACAATAACAGATTCAATAACTGACCGCTGTTTTATTGACCGAATAAGCAATTTACAGATTAATTTGTTGTTATTTTTATACATCAGAATATTTTTTCCACAAAATCGCCAGCAAATTGAAAACGTCAGTCACGTCCCCATATTCAGGAATCTATAGACATCACACAACACAAAGTCGTTATGTTTGTTTGTTTTTGAATTTCGCGCAATGCTACACGAGGGCTATCTGCTCTAGCCGTCCCTAATTTAGCAGTGTAAGACTAGAGGAAAGGCAGCTAGTCATCACCACCCACCACCAACTCTTGGGATATTATTTTACCAACGAATAGTGGGATTGACCATAACATTATAACACCCCCACGGCTGAAAGGGCGAGCATGTTTGGTGTGACGAGGATTCGAACCCGCGACCCTCAGATTACGAGTCAAGTGCTTTAACCACCTAGCCTTGCTGGGCCTAACTCGTTGGAAGCCTCAAAAATTTCTTCGCTAGCCTTCTTTTCGCGAGTTGCAACTGCATATCAAGCAGGTCCTTGGGTCTCAAAAGTGTTTTATGAATCTTAAAAGTGGGTATATGCGCACTGAGACGATACCATAATACAGTAAAACGTGTCTAAGCTGGAAACTGCATAGGTCGGAAACCTGTACGCGCCGGATATAACGAAAGATTGCAGCATTGTTTTAAGATTTCTCTTATAAAAGGCCCTCTATATGGCGAAACTATCTTTCACCTACCTCATCTATCAACAAATCGAATTAGAACCTGAGTAAGGCGGAAAAATGTTTTTGATTGATATTTTATTTAGATATTAATAAAGTATTGTTTAATTAATAATTTGTTTAAATATTAATAATTTTTCGGACATTTTGTTGCAGTAGGTATTGGTTAAACATATTCTGTTCTTTTTTCTGCCGTCATTATTTTTGCAGTTAAATTAGATTCATGATTTCTGGAAATATTTTTGTTTTTTAGTGCAAAATTCTACTCTTTAAATAATTAACACGAATAAGGTAAATTCCTATTTTCCCTAATTTTAAAATTAAATTTAAAATTTTAGAGAAAATTTATCATGGGTAATAGGTAAAACTGAAAATTCACGCTGTTTCAAAAACTTAAGGAAGGATCGACTTTCCGTGGAATGGAAAGCGAATAACAAAGCGTGGATAACAAGTGCCATATTCGAGGAACTTTTGAACAAATTTCTACCTCCATGTACAACATCAGTTCTACAACCACTAGATAATGGAATTATACAGTGTATAAAGCTGAAATACAGAAAACTAATGTTTCAGCATATTATTGCAAACATGGACGACTGTAAGAGAACATCTGAAATGACCATGTAAATTGATGTGTTAAATGCAATTGCATTCTTTAACTCATTCAATCAAATATTATTCTTGATAATGGCGGAGATTGTGGAGAAGTTGTTTCTTATGACAATTCTAGTGAAATCCAAACTCTGATTGTGAAGATTGATGCAGATTATTCTGTGAACGCGGAAAGTTTTGTGAACGTTGACAGGAATATTTTAACAGAAACTGATGAAATTGACTTAAAATCTATAATAGAATCGCAAGATGGTTACAGTGTGAGATGTTCAGAAGATGAATAAAATGGAAAAGATAGTGAGGAAATAGAAATTCCTACTTCACATTAACGCTATCAAATTGTATGCAAAAATGAACTTCGTGAAAAGGCCGTAGAATTGGCGTTCTCTTTTAACCGCAAGAGAAAGGCCATTGAAAACCGAAACAGTTGAAACTGGACACTTTCTTCAAATAAATTTGATTAAGATTTTGTTTACTTAAGTGTATTTTGAATGTTTATTTTTGTTCTTATTCCAATAGATATAGCATAAACAGTATAATAACTTTATTCACAAATTATTTACTTCCCTTGAGTCAAGCAAGTATAACATTCCACTCAAAAATTATACATACTTATGGTTTGTTTGTTTGTTTGGGAATTTCGCACAAAGCTACTTGAGGGCTATCTGTGCTAGCCGTCCCTAATTTAGCAGTGTAAGACTAGAGAGAAGGCAGCTAATCATCACCACCCACCGCCAACTCTTGGGCTAATCTTTTACCAACGAATAGTGGGATTGACCGTCACATTATACACCCCCACGGCTGGGAGGGCGAGCATGTTTAGCGCGACGCGGCCGCGAACCCGCGGATCACGAGTCGCACGCCTTACGCGCTAGGCCATGCCGAGCCTACATACTTATGGAAATACATGTTCACTATGTCTAACCCAGAAAACCTACTTGTGCCAGAAATTTTACTCGGTCCCGTGCGATTCCGTCTCAGAGAGGTTTTAATGTATGCGTCTCTGGGCACAAAATATAAGCTATTTTTAATATTTCATAAGTGCATTTATCATAAGTTTGGTCCTGCCTCTCCATCTCTATGTACGCCGCTAATTAGAAACATTTTTTAAAGTTGTTTGTTCCTTTTAGAAATTTCGCGCAAAACTGCAGAAAGACGAACTGTGCATATCGCACACGGCCACAAAGTGCGGAGCAAGTTTTACGGCAAAAAAGTGAATAATAATAATATTAATAATTAATTATTAGATTCACAATGAAAGAAGCTGCAAGTGGGGGAAAGCTCCCGCCCTCTCACTCGTAATACCATAACTCTACTTTTTTTAGTTTAAATAAAAATAAAAATTAAACGTCGTGCGCATGGAAATTTATGAAAAAAAATGTCCACAGTTATTTTTCATTAAAATGTTGTAAATGAATGTAAGGTTAGCGGCAAGTTTATGAACTCACAAAGCTTAGATCCGGGGTTTATTTCCTTATGGTGCGCTGCGCTAAAACAAACGTATAATTGTCCCAAATAATGTGTTCTGTAAAATAAATAAAAGTTATAATTCTAAACCCAGCATATCGAAATTTCAGTTGCACAAAATTCCATTCCATGATGTTATTTTAATAATAATAATAATATACGAGGGCTGTTCAAAAAATACGCGGACTGACGTCATAAAACAAAATGTACTTTATTTAGAAGTTACAGGTCTGGGACTCCTTCAAAGTACTCTCCTCCCCAACGCACACACTTATCCCAACGGTGTTTCCACTTGTTGAAACAGTCCTGGTACGCTTCTTTTGTAATGTCCTCCAGCTCCTTCGTCGCATTTGCCTTAATCTCGGGAATCGTCTCAAATCTTCTTCCTTTCAAGGGTCTTTTGAGTTTGGGGAACAAGAAAAAATCGTAAGGAGCAAGGTCAGGTGAGTAGGGGGGTGGGGAAGAACAGTGATCGAGTGTTTGGCCAAAAACTCACGAGTTCTGAGGGCTGAATTTCGCAGCAACGCGGTGCATCTTCAATTTTTCGATCAAAATCTCGTAACAAGATCCAACTGATATCCCACACTCTTCAGCAAGCTCCCTAACAGTCAAACGTCGATTTGCCCGCACCAGGGTGTTGATTTTGTCGACATGTGGGTCGTCAGTTGACGTGGAAGGACGTCCAGGACGCTCATCATCTTCAATGGACTGTCGACCATCCTTAAAACGTTCATGCCACTTGAAACATGCCGTACGCTTCATAGCAACATCACCGTAAGCCGTGTTAAGCATAGCAAAAGTTTCAGTCGCAGATTTTCCAAGTTTAACACAAAATTTCACAGCAAGTCGTTGCTCCTTCAGGTCATTCATTCTGAAATCCGCCAAACGAAAAAATCGCACTTCACTTAAAACCGCGTAGCTAATACACAAATGAAGATATCTGCAATCGGGAAATGGCGTCGTAATCAGCTAATCTGTGCAAACCTAGCGACACCAAGCGGATTCTCCTGGAACCAACTGGAGCCGCGCAATTCAAAAAGTCCGCCTATTTTTTGAACAGCCCTCGTATCTTATTTTGGTATAGTTATATGCAATTCAACATACATAAAAAATTATTAACACATATACTTACTGAACTTTGTACGAGACATTAGTGTTCGTACAGGACGTGACGTATATAGATTCTCTCTTTCCTGGAATTCCATAATACAATGGGTAAATAATATCATTTGCATAACCAATTTCGTCGAATACACCATAGCGGTACTTCGCCCATTGACGTGCAAATGCTTGGCCTAAAAATAGAAACGTATATAAATATATTATTAAAATAATTTACTTGCTATACAATGTAAGTTATATAAATTTTGTGATGCTGGAGTGATTTTTCAAATCACATATTAGGCATAGAAACAGTACACGCACTTAATTAATAATATTCTATTTAAACTGCTCAACAATTTCACAGTCTCTTACGATAAGCCATGATGAAACATAGCTGATACGGTTCTACATGGCGCTACACTGAGGATTTCAGTGTCAATACGTCATATCTGTAATACGTGTTGTCAATAATGTAATTAAACTAATAAATTGACGCTTGGGGAAAGATGTTGGTGTAACGGAATACAGTTTTTTTTTCTAAATATTCGAATTGCAACTCAATATGTGATCAAGAACAAAAAAAGAAATTTTATGTATATTTTGTATTTATTGTTACAAAATTAACTAAAACGATCGCAAGCAACGAAACTGAAGCCAAAGTTTCAGACAATATCATCAGAGGGAATTATTTAGACAGTGTATTAAATACTAAATCATTTTATGAGTCAGCCAGTTAAACAAATAGTGAGTTAGTTACTGTGATCAGTGTTATGCATATATGTTGGGTTTGTACTGCAGATATGAGAACAAATTTAACAAGTGGGTGTTCGGCTTCATTTGTGAGTTAAACCTATCAATGAACGTACTTTATACTGTTGTAAGTCTTGCACACTACTATCTCAGGAATGAATGTTCTTCTTACCGTTAAGTTTTGTTTGTTTTGAATTTTGCGCAAAGCTACACGAAGGTTATCTGCAGTGCAAGACTAGAGGGAGGGTCGCTAGTCATCATCATCCACTGCCAACTCTTACCAACGAATAGTGGGACTGACCGCCATAGTATAACGCCCCCACAGTTGAAAGGGCGAGCATGTTTGGTGTGACCAGGATTTGAATCTGAGACCCTCAGATTACAAGTCGAGTGCCTTAACAACTTGGCCATGCCAGGCCTTTTACTGTTAACTGGACTGGACTTTATGTTATAAAATAACGAAATAAAACCCACCCACTGGCAAAAACTATTACATAAATATGTAATAAGTAGGTTCTTCAACGTTGTGCATTTTTTTATTTTAAGTTTCACAACCTCATGTAATTATACCATTACAGAGCATTGCATTTGCAAACACCTCAAAATATAGAAAGAACAATCTATCGCAATGACAATCTATCTAAAAATCATGTTAAAATACAAAGTACATAATCTCGAGCTTCGTACGTGATATTAATCGAATGAGTGGAGATATTTGTGGAATAATAAATATGGCACATTGTATTTGCATCACATCCAACATAAAAGACACATTGTATTTGCACCACATCCAACATAAAAGAAGAATTATAGAAACTGAAAGAAAAATACTGGTACAAATTTAACTGCCAATTAAAGTAATGAAGATAATATTAGAAAAAAAACACACTGAAAAATACAAAATACCTGCATTAGTCTAACAATAATCAATTACATAAAAAATATATTGTTATCCAGTTTGCAGGTTGTAAAACTAAACATGTTGAAAAATTGTGAACATGTTAAAGTAGCAATATATTCAACAAGCATAAACTGTTTTCTGTTTTGCAATTATTTTAAAATTAATTGATATATTATTTCATTTTTAGATCAAGATCTGTTAATGTAGTTCGTGGCACGTGATTTCCATTTTGTAATGAATTTAACATGTAAAGGTGTAAAATTCAATTACATAAAAATAAGTTATTTAAAAAAGCAATAAACTTGATACTTATACCTCCTGATTTAAACTTTGGATGATTTGCGGTGAGAGATTCTAGTTCTGATAGGTAAGTCTTTGTAATCTGTATATATTTTCCTGGTATACCACAACCTCTGTATTGAAGAGTATGAGGCATGTCTCCAAACACACCTCCCTTTGGTTCTATAAAGATATCCGCCAGCTGGTACAACTCTATTTCAGGTGAATGTACTTTCACTCCTGGAAGGAAGTTCCAGTTTTCTGAACTCGGCTTCCAGGATTTGGGAATCAAGATTGTAACTTTCCCTAACTGAGTTTTCTTTTTTGTTACCTCAAATAAGCTTTCTGATCCTCTAGTGAGAAAAACCTGCACAAAATATAAATATTTGAAGAAGTAAGCCTACGGTACCTTGTAAAGTGGTTCAATTGCTTAAAAAAACACACCCTTCCCTAGTGGCACAGAGGTATGTCTACGGACTTACAATGCTGGAACCGGGTTTCTTTACCCATGGAAGCAGTAGACAGATAGCCCATTATGTAGCTTTTTACTTAATACAATAACAAACGCAAAATATAAATGTAATTAGGTTATTTTAACTGTTGCATAAAACATAATCACAAACAAGTTAAAGTATTCGTTATTATTTTATCAGAGTTTCATAATCTATTTCTATTAGCATCAATGAAACTTTCAACAAATTTTACGTCTTTCTGTCCTCGTAGCTTAGTAGCAAGTCTAAGAGTTTATAGCACCATAATCGGACATTTCATTGTATAGCTTTCTGCTTGATAACAAACAAAACATTTATGTGAGACATTAGCTATGATTATTGGAGGATTGGAACAGAAAACGTATACTAATTTAATTTTCTACAATGAACTGAACTTATTTTTTTTCGAAAAATCACTTAATGTTGTGAGCATCGTTCGCAATGCTACAACGTAGGTGTCGCCATCAGGGATTGATTCATCAGGCTTGAATACTCACCTTTTGAACTTCAACTAAATTTTAATAGAAACGGAAGATTAAAGCTAAAATTTTGAAAAATAACTTTTGAACATAGTCTTAACCATTTTGTGGTCACAATCCGTTTCGTTTCCAACGGGTTTCTTCAATTTGACTTACTGTCAATCTCGAACATCCGACATTGTAGCGCCCGCGTCGCGCTAAACATGCTCGCCCTCCCAGCCGTGGGGGTGTATAATGTGACGGTCAATCCCACTATTCGTTGGTAAAAGAGTAGCCCAAGAGTTGGCGGTGGGTGGTGATGACTAGCTGCCTTCCCTCTAGTCTTACACTGCTAAATTAGGGACAGCTAGCACAGATAGCCCTCGAGTAGCTTTGTGCGAAATTCCCAAACAAACAAACAAACCGACATTGTAATAAGTTGCTAGTAGGAAAGTAGTTTCGAAGTTGTAGTCGATTTTACTTCTTTCTACCACGGGGAATCGAGCCCCATGTTTTAGCTTTGAAGTTACCGAAAACTTAGAACCACTAATGGCCATTTCTTACATCGTTTAAGTTGTTTATACTGCACAAAATTCTTAAGTAAATGTGAAAGATTATGTTAAAAAATGTTAACGAAAAATCAAATATTCTGTTCTACAACCATGACGAGACACAACTAGTTATTAAGTAATATCAATGGCACCAGAAATAATTTTTTATTCAAAACAAGTGCCAGGTGATAACGCGTGACCTGATACACAAATATAGTTGATAATGTCACAGTCAAAATATCCAAAACTCTGTTGATTTCTTAGTTGATTTAAACCATATGTTTTATTTTTAGATGATACTACTAGCGATGGTACTGTACAATTCGTTGTTTTCGATGAAACTGAAATCTAATATATGAAAAAGAAGGAAAAATGCCTACACGAAAGCTTATGTTGGCTTTCGACAGGTATATTTAACTAATACAATACTTGTTATGGGCACCATTAACTCTAAAATAAAATAAAAATTAATTGATTAAACTCGAAAACCAAATTTACTAACTTTGTGTGTCTGCTACTAAGCACCAAACTACACAGTAACCTATCGATGTGTTATTCACTACACAAGATCGAATCCCGTACTTTATCCTTGTAAACCCTCAAGCTAAACGCTTAAGGCCATAAACACCAATGTGTGTTTTCTTTTTGCAAAGCCACATCGGGCTATCTGTTGAGCCAACCGAGGGATATCGAACCCCTGATTTTAGTGTTGTAAATCTGGAAACATACCTCTGTACTAGTGTGGGCATAAACAACAAAGTACACCAACAGCTTTAATGTTCTAGAGAACTAGTAATCATTTCTTAACATATAATCATCCTTCAATTTCCATCTTTACATGTTGTTTAAACTAATAGCGCTTTCAGTTAATATTTTGTAGTTGTACTACATCACAAGTATAGTGGAAGCACCCCTAACATACAAATATGATGTCGCTAGCAGGGTTCTGTATTAATCAGTTTATATGATCAGTCGTCGGCTGTAGTCTATTCGTGTACAACGTAGGAGAAAAAAATCCCTTTTAAATAATCTTAAAGATTTTATTCACTGAAACTGTTAGAAACTGTTAAATTCAAGTTATCATAACAACTATAACACTGAATATTTTGGTGTAAAGGGCGCTCACCTCACAATCTGCTGTTTGCTGGATTGAAATTTGAGCAAACACGCTCGCCCTTTCAATCGTGGTGACGTTATTATGTATTGATCAACCCAAGTATTCGTTGAGGAGGATTATAAAAGTAACTTAAGAGTTGCTGGTTGGTAATACCAACCGGTTGCCTTTCCTATGGTCAGTAGTTCAAAATTAGGTTTCAGTCGACGAAAAATAGACTTAGTATCTTTGCCATAAACAAACAAAAAAGCAACATTAAATACAAATTATTTTAAAATAAAATAATAGTATGTTTTTTTATACTTAAGCGCAAAGCTCAACTTGGAACCCTCCTACACCCCAACTGGCTCTTGGATAACTCTTACTGCTTATAACGCAACCTAACAAATATAGATACCCGTGGTGGACAAAGCACAGAAAAAAAACCTTTGTGTAGCTTTGTTCTTAACCCCAAACAAAGAAATAATTTGTTATTACCTACTGTTTGTTTGTTTAGAATTAAGCACAAAGCTACACAATGGACAATCTGTTCTCTGTTCATAGTAGGTATAGAAACCCGATTTCTAGTGCTGTAAGTCTGTTGTGCTACAGATGCCAGTAAACAGTACGAATATGGATTTCATCAACAAGCTATTGTCTTCATGTTGTTTCAAGACGTTTTCAGTGAGAAGTTTCTCTCATGAATACATAATATTGGAAATAATTGATTCATATTTAACATTTTATAACTTTTACTTATATTATATATATGAGTTAAAATAAATAAGGTACGATTTTACTTTGAATTATAAATATATATATTATTATAGTCCATTATTCAGGATATATCACGTGTTTTCTATTTTTCTTCTATCACCAATTTACTTATACCCTACTCAGAGCAAAGCAGATGATAGTTTTAAGAAATTTAAATTTGGCTGTAACTAAGGTAGCGATATACGAAACACATAGTTTTATATATATACACATACATCACACGCACAGAAATAAACAGCATAACACTTTGAATCACCGAGTCTGTATATTTAGTTATAGGGATAAGTGGACATAACATGACCTTGTTCGCCTCCCTTTGCCACTCGAAACATGTTGTTGAATTAATTCTGGAAACCTCCATTTTACATGTAAGAAGTGTTTTATTGTAAAAATTAATATTTCAAACAGAAAGTCAAAATTCTGAAGAGCATGGCCATTCAAGAAAACTATTTTTAAAATTCAAAATACTGGTTTCGTATTCAGATTTAAATAATACCCTAATATCATCAGATTACCTAAATTTAGGAACTTGAGTTAGATAATACTTGTACAAGAATAGTTATGTTAAATTAAATAAACTATCAAATTAAAATAATGTTTAAAAACTACCTGAATCTTATTAATTATGTTCCCAATATCACTGCTCGCTGTGCTTTTGTTCTCATACAGATATGGAGAGAGTGCTATGACTGTACCATCATACTTATTGTCAATCAATTTCACATCACTTGACGAAATCGCGACAGCCAAGCACATGAAAATAAATCCTGTTAAATATTCTCTCGTAGTCCACATTATTGGCTGTTCTACTGATGTCTATCTTCCTCACAATATGCAATAATCCAGTCAAACGACGTAACTGCTACAGTTTGAGTAGCTTTCTTCAGATTTGGTTTCAATTTCTTGTTTCATACACACCTTAAAATGTGTATATAATAATGTGGTTATTCGTTTGAATTCACTGTGCCCAATAGCATGTTGGTATAGTTGCTCGTAACGTCTGAATCAAGATACAAGACCTTCATGTGTACTAAAGGTTGTGATAAAAACGTAGAAGTTGCTAGGATACAGCTGATAACCGGATAAAAATGATAAAGTGGTTTATTCTTCACTACAATCTATTACAACGTTTTAGAGCAATGTGTTTATCAAGATTCCTAACAAAAATAAACACAATTCTTTACAAGACCAATAATGTTACTAAAAGTAACATCCATATAAAACATAATATCGTTAAATATCAAAACAGCATTTTTACTAATATTATACATATTGAATTAAAGTGGAAATCGAGGTCTAATTATGCAAACATATGTTTTCTTTTCTGTGTGTTTTTTTAGCTACTAGTAAAAGCTTATACAAGAATGTGATCGTGTCCTCTCTCTTTCTTTCTGTACATAAATATATAAATATAACTGTTGTCACAAGAAAACAAACCCTCTGGCACTAATGTAACACATAACATTAGAAGCACCCCCAGTTTCTATACCCATGATGGGTAGAGCACAGATAACCCACTGTGTTGCTTTATGCTTAATTCAAAATAACAACAACAGCAAAATATTAGAAATAAATTATTATTTGATGTCATCCAACAAACAACGAAAATAACAAATTATCTTCGTAATAACAGCTATATGAGTTTTCAAGTTAAACCACAAATCGTGGTACGTGTACCTCTGGTGGTACGTTTAGTTATTGTTTGCGTTACACGAAAATATTAATACCGCGATTATACTATCTTCTTGATTGGGTTCTGGGATATATATAAATATGCGAATGCAGACCTTTATTAGTGTTTGGTTATTGTGCAGAACCTGGTAGAATCTGATTTACTTCGAACTTCTTCCTCTCAGAAATGTATATATATATTTATATATAATAGGTATGTACAAATTTTATAATAAAATCAATTTGAGCTACGCCTGTTATACATACTACATTCCTTGCTTCTAGACACCATTCGCTAGCATAGACTCGCCAGTGTTTTCTTTCTTTCAGGCCCGGCACGGCCAAGCGTGTTAAGGCGTGCGACTCGTAATCTGAGGGTCGCGGGTTCGAATCCCCATTGCGCCAAACATGTTCGCCCTTTCAGCCGTGGGGCGTTATAATGTGACGGTAAATCCCACTATTCGTTGGAAAAAGAGTAGCCTAAGAGTTGGCGGTGGGTGGTGATGAGTAGTTGCCTTACCTCTAGTCTTACACTGCTAAATTAGGGACGGCTAGCACAGATAGCCCTCGAGTAGCTTTGTGCGAAATTCAAAAACAAAACAATTCTTTCTTTCAATCTGACAAAAATCTCATCATATATTATTCAATTGTACCAGAAAAAAATAATCACACCCACCCCAATATTAAGCAACTATTAAATATATTAAATTTTGCCAGTAGTCTTTATCGTGTTTCGAAAATTAGCCCTTAATATGTACACTAATGGAAAAAAAAGTGAAAACCACCATATTAGGCAATTAGACGTTACTTGCTACTAAATGTGTGTACGTCTATATTTGGGTTTTATTTAATTAACCTATACGTAACCTTATTCAGTTTCTTTTGATTTACTTTATATTACTGTCTACCATTAATTGTAGTTTCTGCGAGGCAGGATTAAACATGAATGACATTTATTTTCAATTAATATAATCATTATGTATAACGTAGTAAAGACTGATCGACGTTATTAGGAATGTTTTAATTCAGTTATCAAGTGTGTTCTTTACGTAAGCTGTTTTCTTTGGTTTTACCGATCCTAGAATCTCCTTATTTTTTATTGTAATAAGTACAACTTAAACAAGATTTCAAAGTCTTCTTCTATTTTTTAGTCCTGAACCTAACTCAATTAAAGGTATAAAGTTGGTTTGTTTGTTTTGAATTTCGCACAAAGCTAATCGAGGGCTATCTACGCTAGCCGTCCCTAATTTAGCAATGTAAAACTAGAGGGAAGGCAGCTAGTCAAAAGGTATAAAGAAGGAAGCTAAATCAATGCTACTAGGTAACAAAGATTTATAAGAATAGTAAATAAAGGAAAAAGTTTACGCGTAAAAAATGGCTTTACATCACTTATTCAAAATTTATTATTTTTACACAAAATAATAAAACAATTAACTGGCGCTTTAGTAGATTTTATACGGAAGCTATTTTTTTTCTCTTTTAAATAATGTATTTAGTGAAGTAGAAGTAAGGACAACAAACAACTAAATAAATGAACAAAACTGTAAATCTTTCCCACAGAGTCATTTCTTGATTATTATCCAAATATCATGTTATTAGAGATAGAACAGGAAAACAAAAACAAAAACTTAACTGTAGTAGCTTTATTGTTACATCTCGTTTAAGAAACATTACGAGTTTAAATAATTATCAGAAGAAGGCGTCAATAAATAGTTGTATTTATGGAAATAGTTGGTAACCTATTTTAGAAAAAGAAAATAATTAGTATGTATTTTTGTGTAGATAAGTTCCACTTTATAAAATTTACTTTTGTGACATTAAATCTCTATGTGAAAATAATAATGAAAACTGTTTCGAATGTGTAGGATTATTGAATACATTTTTATTCAGTTGTCTCATTTTAGTTTACAGTATGTTTTAGGTTTTAGAAAGGACTGATAATAATAACATATTGACCAAAATATGAAACTGTTTATTGTTAATATTTGATTAGTTCCGTTGAAGTCCATAATCACATCCATGTTTTTAAAATTGGGATTTTAAATTTGAATTTTACGTAATTTAACAAAGATTAGTCATTTCACGTGTTATTTTTAACACGTTTTGTTTCCCTAGTATATATACATATATAATGGAAAATAAAATACAAATCTGTGGACGCAAAACCATATGTATAACATAAAATGTCTTGATATGCTTCTTTACAATTTCATGCACCCTTTTTGGGTTTACTGAATATTATTTATTAGTAAATATTTATTTAAGAAGTCTAAATGGGTACAACCTGATTATAGATAAGAAGAGTTATACTTTAAAGATCAATTATAATTTCTTGTGCCAGTTTTATGTTACAAAAAGTTATAAATAAGTAATATCGTAAATTTATATATATATCAGAAAAATTAAACTACTTCTGCGAATTATAACTTACCACCAGTTTCCAATGCCGTTGGAAACCGGCTGTAGATATATACAGCAAAAAATATTCTTTTAGAATTATATTAATACTGTATTATCTATTCGTTTGACAAACGTCACACAAACAAATCTTTATATAACTCTCCCACATAATGTATAACTCTAATTTTGCAAAAAAAGTATCTTAAGAATATATATTGCTCTTTAAAATTGTAGCCGAAAAGTTTAGAAAGTAGAAACTTGGAAATAATAGAAAACAAATATATAAAATAATCAGTTTTAAATGTTGGTAAATAAGAGTTAAAAATATATTCTAATATTTTCACAGGTTTGCTCTCCTAACTATAATCATACCTTATTTTGTTGTTATTTAACAATAACGTAAAATTAAAAGCAGTCTTAAATTTTAAGCTTGGATTTATTAAGAATTCCAGTCAGAGAAAAAAATCACATGATTTTAATACAATTAATTTAAAAAGTCAGCACTAGGTGTGCTTTAATTTTTGGCCCCAATACATGAATAATCTATTATATAATGTTAATAATAAGGCGTAATTCTTTTTATTCATGGTTCTTGGCCGGTAGGTGTCAACTTAAATGTTCACCAACATGGACTCTGAGGAGAAGGTAACTCAAGATTCAACTCGACGGCTTCAACCGAAAAAACAAACTTTAGATGATGCTTATGCTGCTCCAGCAAATTTTTTAGAAATAGATGTTCTTGATCAAATTACACATGGGTTTGGTCGAAATCGGTATACCGATTATGAAGTTAAAATGAAGGTACGACTGGTGACATTGGCGTGTACGGTGTACTTCGGTTTGTAAAAAAGTATATAGCCGCTCTAGTACGAGTACTACTTGTATTATACTGTTGTTAACTTTAGTATGAATATAAATGTAATATTACTTCTACTAGTTATTTATTATTATTTAAAAACTTTCACCACCTTTTCAGCATGTTATTAGCTGCAGAATTAAAAATGCTCTTTGTTGCTGTTACGTCTAACGTCGTGACAAGAGTGAAAAAACATTAGTTTAAAAGATAGTATTTTATAATAACATTTGTTATGTTAAAATTTCCAACTTAATATATCTGGTATATTGATAGTGATGATGTTATATAATCGTTATGTATAAATTTGAGTTTGTGTTTAACTGTTTTATGACAGTATAGAGAGAAATTTTTTTCTCTTGTACTTTTAGGGTTAAGGTTACTACTAATACTTTTACTGGTATAAACCAGGTATGGTGAGTATTGTTTTATTTTTCAAGAACTTTTTATATGAGTCAACAGAATAAATTAAATTTTATGTAATAATTGTCAGTATGTTTTGAAAAGAAATGCTGGTAAAGTAGTAAATGAATACAGAAATAATTAGCTTTCAAATAAATACTATATATGTGAAAGATACTTGTTATTATGCCCACTGTTCATAATTTCTTCGAATTTTTATTACATCACAAATACCAGCCTTCTGCATTCTTCAAAGCTATATTGAAATAGCATGAGTACAAGGAAATACAAAAGGATGTAAAGTAAAATTGATTGTTCGGAAAAACTGTTGACATTGAAACATGAAGTGTATATAACTGTAAAGATACTCAATGTTTTAGTAGCCTGCATCCCTATTCAAATAATTTTCAAAAATAGTGTTTTCTCTGATAATGTAAGTACAGTTTGTCCATTAGATTGTTTATGTGTAAATAAAGTAGCTTAACTAAAAGTATTTATATTAAGGTTTGTGCTTTCAGACAAACTTGCCTGTTTTCAAGATGAAAGAATCAAGTGTTAGACGACGTTATAGTGATTTTGAGTGGTTAAGGACAGAACTGGAAAGAAACAGCAAGGTAGGATAAATGTAGTCAATTATAAGTCCAACCATGTACACTTTCATAAGCATAAATGTTTATAAAATGTTCAAAAATAATTTTAAACATAATAATCAATAAAAGTTAATGAAGCTAATTATCAAAAACAATGATAAGGAATATTAATTACAAACCACATAAATTTGCAAGTTATTTGCTATTTACAAACGTGCACATATCTTGTCAATACATGAAATTTGAAAGCATTTGTGTAGTTACACCTATACATATCCAATGATAGAAACTTATGAATGCTATCCAAAATATTAGAAATTCATAATCAAGTGTATATCACTGGCAACCAAAAAAATTAAACCAATTTTTTTAAATAAGTGTAAAATCACTACAAATAAATCTTTAACTTATAACCTTCATGCATCAGAGGGTTAGAGGATTCCAGTATGAATGATAGTGACTAAATGAATACACAATATTAAATGGTCATCACAAACTCAACTATTTCTTTTATCACTGCAGTGTACACAATAATAATACAAACTTTTTTTTTTTTTTTCAAGCAAGTCGTTGTTTGCTTTATCATGTTACTCCACTCCACCAAAAACAAATTATTTAAAAGATACTTGAGATTGCAAGTTATCTTGTTCATTGGAAGACAGGGGTGGATTGGCTCTGTGGGCTAAAATAATATTTTACCAATAATAGGAATATACAAAATGGACAAAGCATCATTAAACATGGTATTTACAATGCCTAAAAAGAAAACTGGTATTATACAATACAGTTCTTTAAAAACAGTTGTATCTTAGCAATGTATCAGGTCTATAACTTACTTGCATGTCACTAGAACTATAAAAGCTTCTTGTATATTACATACGATCTGGTTCGTAGTGTAGCGAGAACTTTGCCTGCAGTGTTTAATTTCTTTGGGTGTTTTATTCTCAGCTTCTTTTTCTTTGTTGTAGTTTGTACATGTTCTTGAGATTCTTTTCATTTCTAGACTCGTATATATTTAATAAGTAAAATGTATTTCTTATCCTTATTAATAAAATTTGTAGAAGAAAAAATGTTTTAGGCTCAAATTAAATACCCTTAGCTGAGGGAGGTTCCAAAATTTAATATATTTTGTTTCCAAGTATATATTCAGAAGAGCTTTGAAAGACTTCATCCACTCCCTAAATTGCAAAACAGTGCAAAAACCATTTTTTTTTTTTTTTTCTTATATTTGGGCAGGATAGCTTGAATTATAACCTCTTCTACCCATGCACTGGTAATCTGAATCCAGATATTAATAACTTGACAGGTGAGAACCATCTATTTCAAAACAAACAAGAGTGAGCTATTTAAGTTATTGAACTTTAGAGAATAACACCCTTGTGCAAGAACATCATTCAGTAATACTTTTTCAGGTCTTTGGCAACTTAACCTTATTAAAAGTTGAAGTAATATGGCTATTCCATTTCTTTAGCTACCAGCATCAGAACTAATATAAAGCAGTTTATTTACCCATTATTTTAAATATTCAGATTTGATACAGATCTACATTTGTAGTCTCCATGCTTGTTCAACCAGCTGGTATTTTACTAATTGGCACTAATTAGCATTTCTTGTTTTTATATTACAAATGACACTTTGTGGAATTGTTATAATTCACATACTCGTAATGCTTTGAAACAAAATTACAACACGAATAACCATTATAATTATTGGTATTACCATCTCCAAATGACTATTTAAAATCAGGTGACTGACAGTGTATAATACATGTATGGGTAAACCATGAGAGTAATAAATATTTGTAAAACAACCCCCCCCCCCGTGATTCTGTTATTGTGGAGTTTTGCAAAGTATGAATGATTTAAAGTATTAATTATATGAATCAATTTACTTTACATCTTTAGAAGTCATTTGGAAATATTTTGTCTAACCTGAAAGAAATTATTTTTATCCTTTAGTTAATATCAGGTCTTTTAAATTTTATAAAACAATTTATTCTTTTATTGTAAGGAATTGACAAATCACTTTTTGTTAGTGCAAATGATGTACTTCAGATTATAAACTATTAAAAACAAGACATTTTGTTTGCATAGATTGTAGTACCACCTTTACCAGGAAAAGCTTGGAAAAGACAGCTTCCTTTCCGAGCAGATGAAGGAATATTTGATGAGGAATTTATTGAAGAAAGGAAAAAAGGACTTGAAATGTTCATCAACAAGTAAGTTTTATATATAAAAAATATTTTAAAAATTTACTGGCATACAGAACAAGTTAAATCTTAGTTATGGCTCCTAGAATATCATAAATAATTTTCTTACACTCCCAAAACCATGTAAACTCCTGGAATGTTTAAATTTCAATAAAAACTAAATTAAAATATAAATTCAACATTGCTTTCAAATTAGTTTTCTCCATTTTATAGATATAGTTGCACATTTTTATCTCCAATTTTCTGTGTTGGAAAGTAGGTTGTGGTATGGCATTACTGTACACTGGTTGTAATGTCTTTTACACTTTAGCGTTGATAGAAAAATTTAGGTATATAGTCCCAGTGGCAAAATGTTGATAGCATCATAAAATGCCTGGGGCAGAGTCAGTGTTTAATGAACAATTGTCAGCATGGCCTCATATTCAAATATCTATTTCAGAGTGTGTTTCCAGAGTACAGTAGTTTTGAAGAACGTTAAAGAAATATTTTCTTAGTAATTGCATAAGTACTGAAAGAGCAGTATTTACCTAAATATCTGTGTCTTATAATATGAAAAAACTGAACTGAAGGAATATAAGTTATTGATGTGTGTTTATTTCCATTATATACACTGTACAAATTACTCATTTTATGCCTATTTTTCGTTTAGTCATGAGAACTTTGTTAAAATATTGGGAAGTTACAGTGTGTGTGTGGGTGTGCATTGTAAAATACTTTACATTAATATGTAGAATGTCATTTGTTTACAAGTAAATGGTCTTTCTAGAAAGTCCTTGGGACAAACTCATACAGTTATGTTAAATTTTGTACCTTGACACCTTGATTTTTGTTTCATTTAATCAGATTAATTTCACACAACTTTTGTCCAACAAAGAATGCAATTTAGACAAATAGACGACATGCAATATACATCTAATATTCACTTGCCAAACTACTTTTACATTGAATCATTTATCTAAAGTTCAAAGGAATAGCTTATTAATTTTTCTGTAAGTGTTTTATATCTAATACAGTTTATTTTTGTTTTGTTGTTTTTTGTGTGTGAAGCAGTACATCATTAGTTTTTGTGGGTGTGTGGGTGAAGCAGTACATCATTTCCTGTTTGGTTACACTTCATAATTCCCACTTACATTTAACAATGACAGCCTTTTTAGTTACAGAAGACCAAATGTTCTAAGGGTTATAAAGTTCAAACTTGTAATAAACAATTTACATGGCTATTTCATCACATTTCATTTCTCTACTCCGTGAAGGTCCATTCCAATTCAAGATGTCATTTTTTTCTTTTACTGTCTGTGCAGTATTGCTTTGAAGTGTATTAAATGTTGTATGGATAGCATTTTGCTATTGTTATTAAGCTAGAATTTCAAAATTTTGGCAACAGTTGAAACTATTAGCATTCCCTTTTACTATTTTATAAGGCCTTTAATTGCATCCATACATTTGCTTTTATTCTGAAGATTCCTACTGTAGTTTCATTAAGAAAAATCACGTGGACAAATAAACAATCTGGTTAAATACCTGCTACGATATGCCAACATTACCACAACCAGTGAGGACACAGCATAATTACTGTTAGGTTTTATTCATTCAATGGAGACTGATGTTAAAGACTGTTAGTTTATATATATATATATTGTGCAAAAACTGCATTCTTCATTTCATGATTACAGCTGATAAAACAAAACAGCTGCCTGTTTCAAATAATTAAAATGTCAGACAATCTTAAAACCTCTTACTTAAATTGACTGGTGAAATGTGTTTGTAGCTTTAGATACCACTAAACGTTACCGACATGACCACCGTTTTGTAACTTTTCTCTTTTTTTAATTCTCTAGAGTAGCAGGCCATCCTTTAGCACAGAATGAACGTTGTCTACACATGTTTTTACAGGAACAAGAGCTGGATAAAGCTTATATTCCAGGGAAAATTAGAAGCTCATGAAAAAATCTTTATTGATTTATATGGTCCATCTTGTCAGTATAACATCTTTTTGGAAGTGATCTTTAGACAAATACTAATCTTCCACCTCATAACATCCCATCATACCTAGGAAACGTTTTTCACTATGGTTTTGACAATGTTCATAGTGCAGTTATTTAATGTTGAAATCTTTAAAGTATAAGTCGTAAGATATATTTCTTTACTTGTATATTAATTATTTGTTAATTGAGATGTTGCATAATATATGTACAGTATTTTTTAATTTCTTTTGAAATTTGCTAAATAAAACTATTAATCTATTCCACATTTTGAGTAATATTTACTAACTTTTATTTCTGATCTTACAAGCTACTGAATTCTATATTTTTGTAACTGTATTGGGACTTGTCAGATTAGCATGTTATTTTTTTTCTTTTTTGTCTTTATCTTGTCTGTTAGAGAAATACTGACTGTAAATTTTCAAGTATAATAAAGAGGGTTGAACTGCTATAAACTAAATTCAACTGTGTGGAAGAAACTTGTTGGTTGTCTCGGAAGTAAAACGGTACATGTACCACGAGAACAGCCAGTATGAATAAACAATGTTGAAACTGTATTTATGGTATTTCAAAATGATTATTTCCACACACATACTTGTATATGGTTAATCTCATCAAGATTCCTTTTTGTTGGTGCCTAGGCTCTTTTCTTGTTGTGGTTCAGTTATCCAAATTAATTCTAGAGTGATAAATCTTGTTAAACAGAAGACATCTCTAGCAAAGTTAAAATATTCTTATTTTCAGGCAGAAAGGATACCACAGGACTTAAAATATTAAATTTAGTTGGTTTATTCTTTTATAATAAAATGTTGCAGGTAAAAATTCAAACAATTTATTTAGCATCAAGTTCTTTTGAAGTGTAAAAATACAACACTGCATATTTACCTTTCTAGTCTTATTACCACTGGGAAAAGTTTTCTTTTGCTTAAAGTTATCTACAATTGTTTTACTTCATGTTAGTTTTTTCCCAGTAATGATAATTGCAAATAATAACTCACTGATAGTTCAAAGAATTGTTCAACTTTGAATTAATTTAGTGAAAGGTACATAATTATAAAATGTGAAATTCAACACAACTAATACTATGTCTTATGATAATATAAAAAATGATTAACTCAATTTGTTGGTATTATCCAGTAAAGATTTATCAAATTAAAATTTAAAACAAACTTTAAGAAACTAATAAGTAAAGAATTAGTGTTTTCAGAAAGGTAGTTGTGCTACAATATCAGGTTCTAAAGAGAAATGTTCTTTACTGTTTTTAACTAAACTGCAGTTAATAAAGCATCCAGCATGCAAAATTTAACTTCTCCCATTAGCATTTGGCTTTATGCTAGAAAATGCAATGCATTTTCTTTGTTACCTATAATGTAATTTGTGTAGAACATATTACTAGTATAACTGCTTATTACTCAATTTCCTATTTAGATCCAAGTTACATCTTCAACAGTGCCTTAAAATTGAATATCTTTTTTATTAAATTTAAACAAAGTTCTCATTCATCTTCAAAGAAAAAAAACTTATTTTAAAGCATTTTCCTAAATGATGAGGATGACAATATTGTTAATTTAAAAACAGTTGACATTAGGGCTCTGATTTTAAACAAATTTTCAGTGTTTAAGTCAAATCTTATAAATCTGGTCACATTTAAAATATCTAGAGGTTTAGACAATTATGCAGCCAACCTCTTAGTTTTTAAAACAGTGCCTTTCCTTACTGTGTGTTAAATATGTGGCTGTATTTTATGTATATATATAGCAGAAATGACAGCGTGATATAAAATATTGTGTAGTGCAGATATTACAAGTGAATGTTTTACAATTTAATTTTGTTAATAACAAGAGTTAGAAGCAAATATAGTAAATGTTATGACAAGTTTAGTTATGTAACTTGAGTTGTGTTTACAGTGCATTGATACAGAGAATATATAATAAGCAGACAACTGGTGTTAGATGAGTGGGAAAAGCAGACAAAGTATAGCTATGTAAAGAGAACTTCAGACAAGGAAGATAGGCCTAGTTGTTAAAGTATGTTAGAATGAGATAGTATTAAAATATACAAGAATAGCTTAATCCATCAGAGAGACTTCTAACTGTCTTGTGGAGACAGACAAAAGGTAGATAATTATTTGGAAGTAGGCCTAAATATGAAAAAGGAACAGACAATTTTAAAAATACAGGATACAACTGTGGTAACTTGATAAAATGTAAGTAAACTGTGCTTGGATAGTTTGGCACTGGTAATCGAGAGCAAAAGTTTTGGCTTGTCAACTGAAATTCTACAACTGAATAGACCTAAGAGGACTGTACAGTGTTTGATATGCCTATGATCATGTATTGTGTAAAGAATTTGTTATACATACATTTAACTAGTTCCAAATGTGTATATCATGTTGGAAACAAAGAGTGAGTGCTGTTCCTTTATTTTTATAATTTACTGCCAACAAATTGCAGACACCTACAGAAATGAAACCTTAGTTTAATAACAGTATATATTTACAGTATTGAAAAGTAGAAGTCTTTAATTGACAATTGAGAAACATAACCTAATGTTGAACAAATAATTTTCTGCTTTTATTAATTATTTAGTTCAAGTAATTTTAAACAATCTTAAAGTATAACATGCTCCCATGTATATTGTACATTCAACACTGTTATCCCAAGGTACAGTAAGTACTTAGAGTTCTGAAAACTTTTGTTCTTCAGTTATGTTTTGTATTAAAAAAAAAGCCACTAAATGAAACTAAATAGCATGAAATCATAATTACTCTTAAATGTTACAATGTATATAATAGTGCAAGACAGCATATAATCACTATAATTTTTACATAAAATAGTTTTCAGTTATTTTAATGAACTGTTTGATATTAAACACCAAGCCACACAATGGACTATTTGTGCTCCAACCATTATGCAGAGATGCCAACCATCACGATTCGAGCATAATTATTACGATTTTGGTGTATACATTACGACTTGTTGCAACTCCCAAATTATTATATATTATATAGGCCTATATAATAGGGGTGAAAAGAAAATTTCCAGTGAGATACAAATAAATTTTGATAAATAAAAGACATAGTCCAAATGGCTACTTGTGATAATCATGTTTGTGCTTGAAATAATAAAAAAATATTTGTATCTCTGACGTCTACCTGGGTACATGGGGGAATCCATAGTTACGTCATCAGTGCTTGCGTAGATGGGTATTTCTCATTTTCTAAGCGGCATAGAAACAGCAATGCGATCGCTCACAAGATGGGAAAAAAAAGAGGCCTTGTTCACCATTGTCTTGTTTCTGGCAAATCTCAAAGGACTAAAACTGTGAAAGGGCTCTGTCTACAATCATTATGCTCAGTCATTTGAAATAGTTGGCATCTCTGCATTCTGGATGTAAATTCTAACAGTACAAGTCCAGAACAAACTGTACTGCTACCAGAGAGCAAGTGAACTGAAATAGTTATAGTTATTACTGGCAGTTTATAAACTATGTATTACACTAATTAGTAATTATAATTTTTTATGACCAGAAAATTTTTTTAGTGAATAAAAAATTGAATTTTTTTGTACATAAAAATACAAAAAATCACCTTGTATATTCAATATGAAAACACTGACTCACATATTTACATGGTATATAAATAATTATTACATCAGTTAACTGCTTTAGGATAATTTACATTTTTACTATTTTTTTTGAAAGAGCAGTTCTAATATCTGCTCACCATGCAAAACTGTTATATTCTTTAAGGAATATGTCTGGAACCATAAGGTCAATGCCCATACCTGGAACTTCAACCATTCTTACAGTATTTTTTCCGAAACATTTCTTTTCATATTCTATTAACTGGCTGAAGAACCCATTGTTAGGGCGTACAGCAGGACGACATTTTTTCAGAAAATGACAGGCACTTTTCAGCTTCATATTCTGATATTTCATAAGATAAACTATAAGACAAGGGAAATAAAATATTCCATAATTATATCCTGTGTATAAAACAAAAAGAAATTGATTTCCTTTTGCCAGGTAATTTAACTTTATTTTTATGTGCATGTCATAGATTTATTATTGATATACCAGATTGACTATTTTTGAAAACTGAAATCAGTAGTTAAATTTAAATTTTGACAAATTTAATTATCTATGTATTTTATTCATTGTAAACTTTACCTTCCTGTACCTAATAACCAATAAGAATGATTTTCTTTCTCATTAACATTTATTCATTATAATTATATTGGCTTTAATAACTCTGAAGAATAGCAAAACAACCATCAAAAACCATACATAACAGGAATACACTGGCAAAAAACATTAATTAGAGTTTGAAAGGTGTACCAATGCAGTTGGTTTTGTCAAAAAGGAAAAGGATTGTTGATAACATTATGTGATATACTAATTTCCTACTAGGAAATTTTGAATGAAACTAAATAATGTCCTACATTTCAAAGATCACCTATAAATTGATACATGTATAACATAAATAATGAAACTTTTGATAATACCTATAAAAATTTATTGATAATTTTTAACAAGTATCATTAAAAGTACCTTTTACTTATTATTTAGGGCTCTATGAAAAATAATCTAAATGGAAGACAGATAACTAACAAAATAGCTTGTAATTTAACTAAAACAATCCTGTGTACTTTCTGTCAGTACCATACGACCTGAATTATCTAAATAAATTGAGCACATCTTATTCAATAAGGCATAAAACTTTTGTATGTACTTACACAGAGGCTACCACTTTAAAATCAACAGATTAATTCCTCTCATTCTAGTATAGGGTTATATGACCAAACATCAGCAATAGAACTACATAACATACTCACCAAGACAAAGTGTAGCAGAACGGCTTGCTCCACACAGACAGTGCACTAGGGTCTTACCTCCCTTCTTCTTAATTTCATTTATCTTATCTGCAACTGGATCAAAATGGGGAGTTATGTCAACCATAGTTGAATCATCTACCTACAAGATATTGAACACAAAAATTTATCTGTAAAATTGAAAACAAGCACCTAAAAATTGTAAAAACAATCTTGAAAGATGTAATTTGCTATTATTTGAACAAAGCTGAATTATAGCAAGACATTTATTATTGTAGTAAGAATTACTAAAATATTTTACTTTGTAGGTGGAGAAGTAACAATTCATATAATGCCTAATAAATAACTGGGACAACACAGCCTGATGATTACAGTATATTGGACTTTTATTTGAAATGTTGCAGACGTAAGGCTTGCTCAGGACAAACTGTCATATCCTTCAACCCAATTGGTTCAGTTGCATGCATATGTACAATGGATAACTGCAGATTGCTGTAGGTATAACCTGTGGTGGAATGGCATCCTCTCCAGAAGAAATGTGTTACCATTTGCATCTGCTTGCACCACATGAAACCAATGTTAAACATCAGTGAAGCATCTGTTAAATTAAAAATTCTAGAAGTTATATTTTTTTGTTATATAACAATTTTAAAAAAGCATATAATGGCAAATGTATTATAGACACTAAAGGAAGAACAGTTGAATAATAAGGCCATGAAAGTATCCAATGCAAACAAGTCCAGTTGGATGACCAAATAGGGATGTGAAACACTCAAAGTAGAATACACATCTTACTTGGAAATACATTCCAGACCAAAACATGAGAAGCAGAAGTTAGCAGTTCTTCTTATGCATTCCAAACAGATGCAATTCCATGAGAGGATGTGGTAAATGTACATGATATTGAACACCACAGCTAAGGGAAACAACTTTAGAAAAAATTGAATAACATAACTTAGATGGGAAGCAACAAGTAGAAGAATATATATTTAAAAAGAGTGAAGTTAATTGGTTTGCATCCATACGTTCAGAATTAGTGAGTTTAGGTACCTATTTAATATCAAGAAATGATGGGTAGGAATTATATAAAATCCAACCAACAAGTAGTTGTGGTTTCATTTTGATAGAAGACCCCAATGATTTTAATCTGGTCTAAAGAATCATGTCCAGAATAGAGCAACTTGAACTTCTTGAAAGTTACAATTGTATTAATCAAATAGTATAAAACACCATCATCATCAAGAATTAAACACCATGATTTTGGTCCTGGAGCCAAGTTTCTGCTTAATACAGAATTGTTTAAGATCTCCACTGCACCTCCAAATCCTAAAATGTCTTGCAAACATTGCCACACAAATTCCCTGTAGGAAATTATTGCTATATCTATCTAGTCTAACAATGTATCTGGTAAATGATATGCTATGTTCATAATAACTTTATTAAGATTTCATTATGTTAAAGGTCTAACTAAACTAAATGAAAATGTCAGAAGAATTATTAAGGCATACTGGAATAGATATCAACAGAAATGCATAAGCATAATTATGCCTGAAGTAAAATTCCGTGTTAACTTGATTGATCATTTGTTTGTTGCAGGTTTAGTGTTGATAAACCTTACAGTGTTTGGTAAACAAAGATTTACCTATCCAGAACAAAGAATTTAGCAATTTCTTCAAAATAGCTTCAAAACTATCCATATAAATGAGTACTTTAATATATTGAAGTAAACAGTCTTTGTACTACAATAACCAATATCTGACTGAATTTATTTTGTTCCAAATGTAAATTCCTTGAGTTGGTGACTTATGTACTAAACCTACGACTGCATGAACCTGGTTATAAATAAATTTGTAACCTGTCTAAAGTAGAGTCAAAATAACTACGCTTATCAACCATCTCTCACACCAGTCTTATTTAATGCCTTTCACGCATGGAAAGAATTAATTTATTTATAAAAATTAAAACCAATTAAAACAAATAGTTTGCTTGACAGATTATCCTGTGAGGAAAAAAGTTCATATTATTACACATTAAAACACTGGACAATAATTCCAGATAAAAATATCTAATTAAATAAAATTAATTACAAATTCTTTAATAAAATTCAAGCCAAATATTCCAACTTCACATGATACTTGGCAGTGTAACTGATAGATTACATGTTAGATTCCTTCATTTCTAACTCTGATTTGCTGTTTAGAATGTCCCTTATTAACCTTTTCACAGTACTCAAGATATATATTTAATTTTTTCTGACTCAGATCTACTCGTGTGTCTCAACAATAACTAAAACTCACGTGTACTGCAAAAATCGATTCTACACGGTGTGTTTATTCATGATATCTTTATGGTCTAGTTCCACATACTCAATTTAGTATATTAAGTAATAATTTCACCAATTAATACTGAATCCTACATTTATTAAATATCTTAATAACTACTCAATATTTTGTACTTATTCATGTAGTGTTCAAGACTTAAAAATAGTATATCCTGCATCTTTTTTAATTAGTATATTTCACCCAGATTTAACATAAAATTAATTATTCCCTATTAAAATGTAAAATTATGAAAGAAAACTTAGCACAATCAACTATAACATAAAACTTCATACTAAACAATATCCACACATTTGTTTATACATTTTATTATTGATTAATCAATCATACAGATATTCAAACTATCAGAGTAAGATATCACATACTGATATTCTAGTATAATCAAGGTCAGCAAAAGGAAGAGGTGGAGATGTAAGGCTGATATTGATCACTGCAGTGATTCCATGACTTTTCAAATTTTGTTCTGTGACAGCTTGGGTTCCAGAAATAAAAAGATGATCATTTATTTTTGAAAATTCACTAGACATCTCCATACTGATCAGATGTCCTCTTGAACACCTGAAACATCATAATTAGAAGAGAAAAAAAATAACTTTCCTAAACTGGTAGTCATTTGTGCATTTAGTTTATTTTCTTTAAACATCTGAAGGGTGAGAAATTTGTGTATAAAAATAAATATTTTAAAAATAACAGATATACATTGAAAAAGTCCATTCAAATTTCTCTGAATTTTTATTGGATAAGAAATTAATTTCGTATTCTGTTTTATTAATAAATTAATTGCACTGAAAACAGTTTATATGTAAAAACATTTTTGTAAATGGTACATAACTGTAAGTAATTGTATGCTTTAGTGATTTTATTTTTTGTCATACACACCTTTGTAAAGTTAAGTATCCCTTCCAAAAGAGAAGTAACTTTACTAATCACACTGGTATACTTAATAAAATTGTCATAATTTTACATTTATTAATTTCGATAAGAAAAATAACACTGAACACTGAGTCCTAAAATACTCTACTGATAATGTGGGCCTAGTTTAACTGGAATCCATTAATAGCAACCTTTTTCCTATGCAACCATTCTACAATCCAATGTTATTTTTATAGTAAACCTTCTGAGTAGAATCTTATAAAAACTTTTCGAAAAGAAAGTAATCCAATTCAATACCCCTTCCATCATCAAAGTGACAAGAGATGTCCTAAAAAGATATTGGGTTAGTAAACCAAGAATTTTCCTTTGGTGAATTAATGTTATTTTTCATTTAATGATTTTGTAAAATATATTTTATCACATTCTAGAAATGTATCTACTACAAAAGTAGGACTAACTGTCTACCTATAATTCCTTTGCCAAGTCTTATCCTCTCTTAACTCTTTAGTGATCTACAACATGTTAAGCCAGCTTCCATTACTGATCTCCGGTATCGTTTGAAACCTTGGTGAAAACCAGCCCTGTCTATTACCCTGGTGCGTTAATTACGTTTCAATTCCTTATTTTTCTCACTTACTACCATAGAACAAATATCTATATGATTTAAACAGATTACAAATTTAATAAATAATGCTCATGATTAGGAAATGTCACTACTGATAACCAGTAGACTTTAATTTTGCCTTGACATTACATACAGAAAAAATTACGATATTTGAAATAAAATAATAAATTTATACACATAATTACAATTTAATAACCATAACCAATTAATATAAAAGTATCATAAGAAGACACTTATAACTACATTTTCTTTCCCTATAAATGTACAAGTTAAAACTCTCACTCGTTAAAAAAAAAAAAAAAACTTGAACATTTATCAGCTGGAATTATTATTATTGTAATAAAATAATCAGCAAGTATCTGTGTGTGTGTTTTCTTATAGCAAAGCCACATCGGGTTATCTACTAAGCCCACCGAAAGGCATCGAACCCCTGATTTTAGCGTTGTAAGTCCGGAGACTTACCACTGTAATAGCGGAGAGACAATCAGTAAGTAAACTCAAAAGGAAAACCGAATTAGTTTCATTTTTATAAAGTTTCTACGAATTATGTTATCTTTGACATTATTTGTAGGACTTAGCTTAGATGGGTTTTTTTTTGTTGCCCCCCGCTAGTACATCGGTATGTCTCCGGATTTACAACGCTAAAATCAGGGGTTCGATTCCCCTCGGTGGGCGGAGCAGATAACCCTTTGTGGCTTTGCTATAAGAAAAACACACACACACTGTTTGTTTTTTTTTGTTTTTCGCACAAAGCTATTCGAGGGCTATCTGTGTTAGCCATCCCCAATTTTAGCTGTGTAAGACTAGAGAGAAGGCAGCTAGTCATCACCACCCACCGCCAACTCTTGGACTACTCTTTTACCAACGAATAGTGGGGTTGACCGTCACATTATAACGCCCCCACGGTTGAAACGGCGAGCATGTTTGGCGGGACGGGGATACGAACCCGCGACCCTCAGATTACGAGTCGTACGCCTTAACACGTTTGGCCATGCCGGGCCATTTAGCTTAGAAACAACACTTTAACAGAAAGCGGTCCCCTTCTAAGGTAGTAACAAGTTCACAGATTTACAATGCTAAAATCAGGGTTTCGATGTGGTTTTGCTGTAAGAAGTCACACACTTAAAAGAAGATGAAAAATATTGTGCAAATAATGAATAGTCTACCCTTGCACTCAACTTTTAATTAACAACAAGTTAATTTTATATTATCTATTCATTCAATGATGCAATTTTGCGTGGTCAAGGCAATGAGAATGGAAGTAAATGAAAGGACAAGAAAACGGTATACAAAGGAAAATATTGAATATTAATCCACGACCATTGCTTGTCACTTACAGTGTATATTCTTTAAAGTTGGTTGTTAGAGGTGGTGCAAAAGTTGCCTAAAAGTAATAGCATTCTTTGACCTTGTACAAGATATTTATGTGTAATTTTCAGTTTCAATACGCTATTGAGAGGCTCTAACACACCATGTCTAAACATGACAGTGAAACCATTAAGTAATACAAGAAGACAAAGACGTATCAATGCTTTGAAATATCTACTCTATCAGCTTGGCAATATATACGATGCCTTAGTTGAAATATCTATGGATATTTCTCTTTCAGAATCGTATGGAATTCTTTACGGGTGAAGCATGTAAACTTGCAAATAATATTTCCTATTTCAAGTCATCGTTTCTCTCGTTTTGTTTTTTTTTGGTATGATGTTTTTTTACCCAGGAGTCCCACTTTGAAGCCAGAGAAATATTTTACTGGAAGATATATCCTTCTTGAATGATATGCGCCATCTCTTACTTTTTCTTTTTTTAACGTATGAAGTAAGTTAACTTTGGGTCTAGCTAAATGTTTATTTTCTGTGAAGGATATCCCCCCTCCTGGATAACATGCAGAAAAAAGTGTCATAAAGTAATTCAATCTTTTAAATTCGTAGGTTAATGACGACTAAACAGATATTAATAATATGTTCTATGAACAAGAAGCTGTGAATAAGGTGTCAAATTCAGCATCGTAATTGTTTTTGGTCGATTAGGAGTTTAGTTCAAGCTATAAGATGACGAAGAATGTCGAAAATAATGTTCAATTCCGTTCTTTATCTTTAAGATATGAAAGAACAGGGATATACTTTGCTATATAATATAGTGGAAACATTACGAAACACTTAAGGCTTCAGGACGTGGCATGACCAAATAGTGTTATGATCAGACCCTTTGCTTTAGTACTGTACAGCGGTAAGTCTACAGATTTATAACGCTAAAATCAGGGGTTCGATTTCCCTCGGTGGACTCAGCAGATAGCCCGATGTGGCTTTGCTATAAGAAAAAAACACACACACAGATTCTTGCTTATTATTTTATCACAAGTTATCTCTACATAGCATAGGCGGATTCTTTTGGAGAGGCTTATGTTGTTTAATGGTAACATTAAGTTTGACTAGCTTTTGTAGGATTCTTGATGCAGAAAGTAGAATTATGAAACATACTTGCAAAATACAGTTATGCATTTAGATAATTAATAGGCCCTGCATGTCCAGGTGGGTAAGGCGTTCGACTCGTAATCCGAGGGTCGCGGGTTCGAATCCCCATCGCACCAAACATGCTCGCCTTTTCAGCCGTGGGGGCGTTATAATATTACGGTCAATCCCATTATTCGTTGTTAAAAGAGTAGCCCAAGAATTGGCGGTGGGTGATGATGACTAGTTGCCTTCCCTCTAATCTTACACTGTTATATTGAGGACAATTTGTTTGTTATGACGATTCTAGTGAAATCCAAGCTCTGATTGAGAAGATTGATGCAGATGATTCTGTGAACGCAGAAAGTTTTGTGAACGTTGACAAAAATGTTTTAACAGAAACCGATGAAATTGATTTAAAATCTATAATAGAATCGCAAGATGGTTACAGTGTGAGATGTTCAGAAAATGAACAAAATGGAAACGACAGTGGGGAAATAGAAATTTTTACTTCATGACAAGTGTTAAGTTATATTAACGCTGTCAAACTGTATGCAAAAATGAAAGGGGAAAATGAACTTCACGGAAAGACCGTAGAATTAGTGTTCTCTTTTAACCGCATGAGAAAGCCCATCAAATCAACGAAACAGTTAAAATTGGAAACTTTCTTCAAATAAATTTGATTAAGATTTTGATTATTTGTTTATATTTTGAATGCCTATTTTTGTTCTCATTCTATTAGATATAACATAAACAGTATAATAACTTTATTCACAAACGTCTCACTTTCCTTAAGTCAAGCAAGTATAACGTTCTGCTCGAAAACTATATATAATTAAGGAAATGCATGTTCACTGTCTTAGCCGGAAAGCTTGTTTAAAATCGGAAATTTTACTCGGTCACATGCGATTCCGCTTTAGACAACTATTCGGAGGTATTTTTTGTGTAACTTTGTGGAAGAATCGCTAAACAAACAAAATAACGACATATATTTAGTTTATAGGAAAATAATTTCTTTTAAGGTCAAGTATTCAGTCGAATAATTTTACACTTTTCAAAAGAAAATACGAGAGACACATTCTAAAGTCAGTTATTTTGTGACTCAGCGGTTGTATGAGAAATCATATGACTGAATCTGACTTTGGTGAAGACAGAATTAGTAACAAGTACAGCTGTTATCATTCGACAGGTGGCTTTCTTGTACGTTTCTCTTTAATAAGCTAGCGAAATAAAGCGCAGTATATATTTTTTGTAATATGCGTGCATACGGTCTAGGATTAAAACTACAAGTATTAGATTTTTTGTTATTTTGCAAAGCATATGAAGTTAAAGTGTGACATAAAGTCCGCTGAAAATTCTATAGTAACTTTATGTTCTTTCGCAATCGAAGGGTGCTTAATTTGCCTTTATTAATCAAAATTTTAATACTGCAATCACTGTTGCCCATGTACATAAAAAAACAACTCAATGAAGCAAGAAGCTGGGGATACTAAGTACGTATTAAGAAGTTCTGTTGAGAAGCACTCCAAGTTTTTATAAGATATCAGTCACGTACTATTTTCCCACAAGGAAAAATGCAAGCTTTCCAGTCTGGGCAGTTCACAGAGTTTTTTGTTGTTAGTAATCGTGTCTATTGTATCATTTGTATCCATGGGGATCTTACTGTTATCGTCACCAGACAAGCAATTTATTCGACCGAAGGCAGTCGTAAACCTTTACTTTCTAAAAGCAATGAACGACACGCAGCTAAACAAAACCATGAAACTCTGCCCATTGTCTTGTCTTATTACAACAAACAAAACCTTGATGTTCAGGAGCGATGCTGTTATCGTTCCACCAGAACAATTTCAAGAGAACAACACATTACTTTTGAAAACTTTAACTGATATCCGACAAGACAAAATTTGGGTGTTTAGAAAAGGATTCTCAATTACAAATTATCTCATGAACTCTACCATACATGATAATGGAAGAAATTTTCGATCTGAAATTTACATTGGTGCTTTAATATTTGATAATCGTTTGTCCGGCCATGACGATTTTTCTTTTAGCCAAGTCGAGTTTCAATCCCTAATCAGTCACAAGAAGGGACTAATCCTCTGTAAAATCTCCCGTTGTCCAGTATCAAAGGAAACATGGAGAATAATCCGTCAACTGCAGTACTGGCTCCCTCTACAAGTTACAAAATGTTGCTCTCCACCATGTAATCGAATCCACGTGGAAGGTCGTGAAGATGTCATACCATGGCCATTATATGCATACAAATTTTTATTGTTATTTGAAGACTTGATTGAAGAAAGCGAGTTGGATGACGAGCTTCGTATGGCTTTAGAAGTCGGTACCGTTCCTGTGTTACAGCTAAGTGAAAAGAAGAGACGTCACCTACCACCTGGATCGTATATCAGGATAGAAGACTTTCGAGATCCAAAAGATCTGGCAGAGCACTTGTACAAACTGGACATTCACAACTTCTTGTTTATTAGATATTTTCAATGGCATACTATTTTTTTTTTAATTCCCAAAGACGATATCCCAGCCAGAGGGTTATGTCAACTTTGTGAACTTTTAAAGAAGTAAGTTTTAAGCACTGTCCTTACAAGTTTTTGGATATATGTGTGTGTGTGTGTTTGTATAAAGTGTCAACATTTTTAGTTGCTATTTAAATTGTGTGAATTTTGAGGGAAAAAGAAACTTTGAAAATGAAGTTTAAATAAAAAATATCAACAGATTCGAGACGAGAAGCAGTTAAATGTCTTTACTATAATAATTAAAACTCTGGGGTATGGAATTTAATTAATAAATTCGAATGTTTCTATAATTACCCACAATTAATTATCAATGTTTAATGTGACCGAAAAACCATTAAAATTAAATTTGTTCTAAATTTTCATTGAAATATAGTTTTACACTAAGAGAATAAAATAAAAAACAGAACTCATAAACAAATTAATTAATTAGGAATTAACACGCCTTACTTATACAAAATGTATAAGTACTTAGCGGTAAGTCTGGAGGCTTTTAACTCTAAAAATCTAGTTGTCATATGAGATGGACAAAGCACAGATAGGTCATTATGAAGCGTTATGTTTAATAATAAACAAACAAGCTGACATTTCTAAAGGTTTGTTTGTTTTGGAATTTTGCACAAAGCTACTCGAGGGCTATCTGTGCTAGCCGTCCCTAATTTAGCAGTGTAAGACTAGAGGGAAGGCAGCTAGTTATCACCACCCACCGCCAACTCTTGAGCTACTCTTTTACCAACGAATAGTGGGATTGACTGTCACATTATAACGCCTCCACGGCTGGGAGGGCGAGCATGTTTAATGTGAAGGGGATTAGAACCCGCGCCCCTCGGTTTACGAGTCGGCTACCTTAACCACCGAGACTCGTCTTGATAATACATTTAGCATTGTAGTAAAGAAGTCAAGAAACAGGATCACACACAAAACTTGTAATGGGTTTTAAAATAGGTCCAAAACTTGAGCACTTTCGAAGAGTTTAATATTCTTCTTTATGAGAATGATGAAGTATAGTGAACTCTTTGAAAGCCATCGAGTTTTGGGTCGTTTGTAAAGACCATCACATTTTAACATTCTTATACACACTTGTGGACAAGAGTACAGATAACATAATAAAAAGAAGTTTTTCATGTGATGGGTATATTGTTCAATTGTATAAACTTTTTGTTGTATTTTGGATGCCATTCAGCATAAAATAACACGTTTTAATACCTAATTTTTGGACATTAAAGCTTTCTCTCTCTGAATAATTAACTTTTAGTTTAGTTCCATAGAGAATTAGAACACACTTTTTTAACATCACAGAGAAGGTTTTAAGTAGTTTTCGATTCCATACAACCACTTATCGTAAAATATTTTCTGAGTTTTCAGTGTATACAGTTAAACAGTTAAACATCTCTTCATCAAAAAGCAAAATCTTAAATATTTTTAATCCTTCTCAGCATGCTGTTACTTTAAATTAATGTTAGGAAAATATGTTGGGATATTAAAGTGTTATCTGTTACGAACAAATTACATGAAAAGAATGCCATCTTATTTACACCAAAAGACACATGCCACATAGTTGGCATAATGTACTTGATGGTACAGAATGGATCACATTCTTTTCTGTCTCTGAAAAGTGCAATAAAATAATTTATATTAGATCAGATCATTACAGAGAGCCTGAAGATTTAATTTGAACAATTTATTCGTGAATTCGATAAAACAAAATCTGTATTTTCTATGATTTGGTCACCAGAAAAGTCAGCGTGAATGTAAAACAACGAACTTGTGTATTGTTTAGTTCTGTATTTTCTATACTACTTGGATTTCATACTAACCGAATCTTTCCAGAGCCAAGTATAGCTCCACATACTGTTAATATTCACAGTGGGTTTTATTCACTCTATGTGTACTCAGATACTGTGGAACCTAATATTGTTGGTGATGTACAGATGCCACTGTTACGTATCATACAAACTAAAGGTCATAATGGAGACATGATCATAAAAATATTTCCAAATCCTCATTAGAGACACGTTTCGATTGGGACTGATATAAAGGATGACAATGTCACACAATTCCATTTAAACCAGGAAAAGTGATCATAACAATCCACTTTTGTCATCGTAAGAGTACCTTACTAAAATAAAATATCTGTGTACGATGCATGGTACAATTACCAAGTGAGATATGGTATACATACTTTACTAGTAGCCAGTGGCAACTTCGTCATAGACTGGGAGATATGTTGAGTAACCTCTTTCGTTCAGCTGTACCTTTTCTGAAGAAATCACATGAGCCTTAGAAATACAAACTGTTCAATCACGTAAGTGTAGCATCATTTTTTCACATTAGGAAAATAAACCTGCCTTTGCTGGAAAATAATGACCAATGAAAAGACCTTTGAACTTGTTTCGAGACATTCAACATACCTAATAACAAGAAGAAACAGAAAGGTCCTGTATCCAGTATCACTATTCCCAAGATATGAAAAACATCGACTCCAGATTATTTGGACGAGTAATGATGTCTCACCTACCACATGAAAAGTGTACAAAGTCTGAGCTAGACCTATTTTCTCTCTCTCCCATATTATCCATAATCGAGAAATGTTAATGGATGGAATATTATCCCCTGTCACCATTGAATTTTCTACATCAGGTTCAGGAGACAGATAAACAGATCTGGCATATAAATATCTTTATGTGACATGAAAGATTGTCAAACCAGATGAAACTGATATAAAAAAATAGTCTGCCTCTTTCAGTTTTTTTCTTCGTTCTCTATTTTCTCAAGTCGATGTACTTTTGAATAAAAACTCATTTTGTGATTTCATAATCTTTATGAGTCATGCATCAAAAGTGTACTGAGATATAATTAAGATACTAAAAGGATTCAATTTACATTATCCACATGGGTAAAGTACACAGCAGGTAGCTTTTGACAATCTCAACTTTAAAGGTACAAACACTGATGGAATAAGAGATTGACAGGTATATACCCATGTAACAGACTGTAAGCATGATTGGCCATCTTTCTGAAAAGCAAGTTATTGTCAAATGGTGTACGTTTAAAAACCTGTTTCACACAAAGAAAAAAGATGCATTTTGTATTATGCAGCGTGAGGAATCTGATAAGCTAATTAATTAATTGATTATTAATTACTGTTAACGAATTTTTAATTTACTTGTTATTAATCTTTAATTGATTATTAATTTATGTATCATTTGGTTATTAATTATGTATGACGTCACAATTCCGTTTGAATATTACCTCCCTAATTTCTTTTAAGTACTCTATTAACTAATTCAGAAACAGAAAAACATAACATTAGATCGAGACTAAATTACTTCATAGTAAAACATTAGTGTCTGTTGTCTTCCTCTTCAAAAGGGCCCGGCATGGCCAAGCGTGTTAAGACTTTCGACTCGTAATCCGAGGGCCGTGGGGGCGTTATAATGTGACGAGTAAAAGAGTAGCCCAATAGTTGGCGGTGGGTGGTAATGACTAGCTGCCTTCCCTCTCGTCTTACACTGCTAAATTAGGGGCGGCTAGCGCAGGTAGCCCTCAAGTAGCTTTGCGCGAAATTAAAAAACAACAACCTTTTCAAAGTAGCTGTATAAATACGAATTGCTACAAAATTTAAATCATCATACTGAAAATTTTTGTTTTAAATGCCATTGTTTGGTACCTTTATTTTAAAAGGTGATTTGGTTCATATATTTTTTCTGTACAGTGCTTTATTTCTACATAGGAACCAAATAATCGAATTAGTTCATAATCACTTTTTAACTATAATGTTTTCCATGCAACGTAGTTTATTTTGTATAATTTGACTTTCTAGCTATATTCTTAGTATATGATTGATTTACTATTGTAGTATACTTATTCAAAATGGCCATGTTGTTACTTTTGTGAGGATTAATTAAATTAAGTTTCTAGTCTTCCTGAAAAGTCTGTATTCCTTCTATAAAATATTGCATGGCGTTTTTCATAATTAATTATTTTTACTTCTTTTTCGAAGCTATTTTATAAATGCCATTGGTACTGTTACCTTAAATTATAGTGATTTTTAGATAAATAATTTTAATTAGTATTGATTTTTACAATTAATTTAGGCAATGATATTTTATGGTAATCAGTTTTGATTTTATTTATCAATATCAAACGTATTAATGTATTTATCTTTTGTATAATACGGTATTTTTGTACGGTAATGTAAGTTATCACCTATTTAGAACTGATGAACACAAGGAAAGACACCCAGTCAGAAACGCTTACCACCCACCACACATTGAATGTTTTAATTGTAATTCACTCATAACTTAGAGTGCAAGTAATAATAGTTTGTGGTAAAACACGTATTCGATATTCAATGCTTTAGTAAAGAATAAAACTGTGTCCCTCTTTTTAAATAGTTAATTTTTGTTTGCTTTTCGAATAACAAATATCACGTGAAGAAGAGATCGTTTGTTGAACTTTTTGCAACTAGTTAGAGCCACACAAAGCGATAAGATCTACGTATAGTATGTGATACTGTAAGCTCGACTAAGGAACAGCTGTTGGGACTGTGGATAAAGTTGTTAATGTTCGTTTTTCTTCCTACCTTGTATACTACACTGAACCAACTACTGCTTGAAAGTACAATACTCCAACGTGTATAAAAATAGCCTGTTGATGTACAACAATATGATTGCAAACGCAATAACTTATTTGTGTCCTTCTTCCGCTACAGCATGTCACAATAACACTGAACTAATAACAATCAAAATGTTTAAGTTTTAAAATATTGTTCAAGGGGATATATCGTAATCCTTCTACTGTTTCAATAAAGATCAAAAAGGTATACGAACATCTAATTTCAATTTGTGAAATGGATCCCAGGATCTTATGATAACATTCATATTAAAATCTACAACAAGACTAAAGAAAAGTTGTTTCATTGAACTTCTGCAGTATTTAAAGCAGTCAAATATTTTGTAAAATACCAGTGGAAAAAATAATTACTTTGTATTTCCACATTTTCACCTCAAATATAAACGATCTGAAGTGGATGGAAGCAGGACTTATTCTTTCTCTTTTTGTAATCCATCTTGTAGGAACAATGATTTACATGTAGCAAAATTCAATAGAATAACTAAGTGTTTCCGCAAACACACTCATTTATATTAATTAAGTAAATTATAAATAAAAATGATTGGATTTTTGGTTTTTATTAAGTGACATCTTTGAATGAAAGCAAATTTAAACGTTTATTGTATTACATTTACTTTCTGAAACATTTTTACCAAATAAGTAAATGATGTTTTGGCATATCCAAATTTCTGTAACTTTGGGAACTTCTTAATGTTTGGAAGTAAACTAGTATTTTTGGTTTTTGCTCAATAATTTGTCAATTCAACTGCTTATCATACGATAGCAAAATTAAACCAAAAATTCGTGTTTACTTTCCAGCATTTTTTTTACTTTTAAGAAGTTTCTAAACTTGTAAAAATTTATGTGTCAACATTATTAAGCTAATAATACAATGTGCCATAATTCGTCTGTGATGATCCAAAGCCAACAACACTTGTAATAATCTTGGTTTAGAGTTATAATAACTCATAGGTAGACCAAGCATAATAAAAGGTTTGAGAATTTTGTAAATGAAATTTTAGTATGACTGCAAGTGGAAAAAGAGAAGAAACAGGCATTTACTGGGCACCAGACAGTTCACAACTACTTTACTATATGGCTGTATGCAAAGTACTAAGACGAACAAAAGTTGCAACAAACCTGAATATTATGGAATATTTGTCTCTAAAATTAAGTGTTAAGTCTTGCATTGAAACAAAACTTTATGTTAAGAATCTAGAGATAACTTCAAATGCTCAAAATGCAGTTAGGGCACACATACTAATGTAGTAAAACGGTGTTTAAAATACTAATATATAAGAGACACGCTATTTAATTAAAAACACAACAAATATTTAACACGACCACCAAACCTGACTGAACTGTAGTTTATTCACACAAAATGTGCAAAATGTTTTAAGAAATGTCGACAACAAACAACAGTAGGATAATTCATACACAAAGTATTTGCAAACTATACAAAAATTATACCCGCAACATACTAAGAAAAACAATAGCCACATTAACTGATCAAGAGAAAAATAAGATTACGATATAATACATTTACAATAGATGGTCTTCATGCTTCCATTAACAGAAGTCAAAGTGTCAAATACCACTGCACTTTAAGTCCAAATTTATTCTTGTTTACATACAAAATATTTACTTTCAACTGAATTATTATGAAACAAGTTTAAAACACTTATAAATACTTTAATTTACTACAACTCAATATCAGGTAGAATACAGACTGGAAAATAGGAAGTAACATCAGTTACGAAGACAACAACAAGTATGCATCACCCTTACTAGTGATCCTTAACTAGTTGAGGGGAAAACTGGTTATACCATGTTATTTAGAACATCAGGTTAAACAATCTGTAAAATAAATTGAAAACAAAGTACCTGAATAAACGTATATCCATTCTAAGTTACAAACATTTCTAGCCATTATATTTCTACAGTACAGCTGCACCGTACTTTACATTAATAACGTCTTTAGTCCAACCTTAATTTTAGTTTTAACTCCAAATTAAAAATTTAATTATAACCTGACTTTTCTGTAACAGTATTATACTTTTAAGTCTGGACAAAGTTAGGTGTCACAGTTAGTTTATATGTATAAAAACCATAGGAAACGGATATTTTTAATTTCAATACACAAAAGAACTTTACAAGAAATGCAAAAATAAAATATTTAGCTCTGGTTTGCACACAATATATACCAGAGTCCCGAAATATAAGAAAATACCCTTTAACACCAATTTTAAAAAGAACAGAAGACTCTGGTTCTTCTACGAAAAATAGAAACACAAAATTGTGCTTGTTCTGCAAAAAATAGGAATATAAGTTTTATATAAATTCTAAGCAAATAATGTTTACATGATAGCTGGTATTTTTAAATTATGTAGCACTTGATGCACATAGAGACTGAATAGTTAGGTCAGAAATCCCTAAAGGTCAGGCACAACCATTCCTTATTTAGAGCAACTGAGTAGAGTGGGGACAAACAACAAACAATAAGCAATGCAGAAAGACTGTCACCTGTAAAACTCTTCTTATCTGATAGCAAAGTGGATTATTACACTTACAGTGTCACTACGTTTGACATTTAATCAGTAAGTTCAGTATCATATAAATAGCTTAATCTGGCCTACTGGTCATAGATTATTATTTTCTCAGATGTTTAAAATTTTCATTGTATATAATATTGTTCAAAATGTTAACAATGACATCTTTATAATTCAAACGTTTAGAAACAAGACATATTATTTTGTTTTGTACAGATAAAACAAGCTATACACAGAAAGTATTTTAATAAACAAATATGATTAAAAATACTTTGCAGCAATAGGTATGATTAGTTGCCATTGGTTATTACCACTTACACTCGAAATGATTGAAGATTGATCACTATCGTATGGTTGTTGTTTATCTTCCAAGAAACTAAAAAAAAAAAAAAAAGATGAACAGATGGAAAGATTTATATCACATTATCAGAGAAAGTATGATTTTAGGCATATAAATACGTCATAATACCTAAATTCAAAATGGAATGATTCCTCATTAATCTATATATTTCAGTTGAATGGACACAATCCAACCTTGATTGGACTGTGTCCATTTAGGTTTCTAAGAACGAAAAACCTATAAGATTATCAAAATATATTTAACAGCTTCTACGAGATGGAAAATACAAAAATATACTGTAATCATATGGCCAAGAACGTGAGTATAATAATGGCTTCAGATGTGGATGGACCACAATGATTTACAACGACCATAAACACATTCATTATAGATCTTGTCTGTCCATACTATCGAAAACTGCCAAACTAAGAAAGCATTGTTTGTAAAAACTGACATGGGCATTGATGTAATCTAGACTAAAATAAAAACCATTACAGTTCCACTGAATAAATGTTGGTATAGACGACAAACTTATAGCTTTTTCTTGCTTTTTCCTATTATTCCAGGAATGTTTATTATCTTTACAAGCCAGTCAACTGTTATAGGATAGGCCATGGGGATAAAAAATTGAATATTCCCATTTGTATGCAGTTATAATAGAAACTATACAGTGATCCTGCAGGAATTAACCAAATGTGTATGATTTAAAGATACAGTTAAGCTACTCTCTCATGTGAATATGGGAACTGAGATAACTTTGTCGGAGGATGGGTATTGTAAAATATTTAGAGTGGTAAATGTCTGTATTTCATTTAAAATTATAGTTCACAGAAGGAATGCACAACTCTAATTTAATATTTGTTGCCAGTATTTCATAGGATAATTTATACTTTTCCACTTGCATAGTATAGAAAAGAAACATATGGGTATGTTAATGAAATCGTCTGTCGTACACCTGTAACAAATATCACAGAGCTAAAGAACAGTATAACGGACGTCATCATCATTGTAACTATGTATAGGTTAAATTACACTGAACGTGCTAATGGTGTACACGTAGAGATTTACTGACTTAGCAATCAAAATGTTAGAGTTCAGCTGGAAGAAGTTGAAATTGTATGGTTGTATTTCTTTTTTTTTAGTGATTATATTTTAAAATACGAAAGATAATTTTGAACTGCCATTTATTTGAACCTTTAGGGTAATATTTTCTCCCAGTTAGACAAGAAGAGCTCAAATTATAACTATTTAGCGAGGCAAAGTCCATAAATATCATAAAATATGTGTACAGTATATATATATATATACAGTAATGTTCAGAAGTGTTAGGATAATATTATATTTTATTATTCTTTACATTTTATAAGGCTAATTCTTCCATGCCATTACAGAATGTAAATTTCAACACATTGACAATTCAATGAGCCAGAGAAAGAATACTTGTCATTCATTAGAATTTCCGTAACTTGTACAAAGGCCATGTCATAATGGTTCTGCCTGGATGAACATACTGATTAAATCTAGGGTCTGAAATAACTGTCATGTTATCCCATGCAGTGTCTTAACTACATAGAAGAAAGCTAGCACATGGTACCAGTATATGCTAAAAGAAATCAAGTTAAGAGCAATTCACAAATTAACCTTTATAAAAACAGTGTTTAACGCTACATTTTAAGTTTAGTTACCATGTCACACTCCAAAGCGTAGAGAATTGTCAGTTTAGTAGAGAGTTCGCATAAAAGCTTTATGTGATGTTGGTTGGACTTTCAGAAAAATTGATGGAGACATTAAACGCTCCCACTATACTGTTAAGTACACCCTGCATTGTGAAACTGAGATAGGTAAATTTGAAAATAGGAAAGGAAGAGGCAGAAAACCTAAATTCAATTATATGGACTAGCAGATTACCCGTGGCGCCAGTGCATTAGATCCGCTCGTGACGTATTCATGACGTCACATTTGCACCCTGAGAATGTAGAAAAAAAAAAGTTCTCCGTGAAGAAAAACGGAGGCGAAACAGAAAAATCGTAATCCCTATTGCAAATCTAACTTACACACAGGGAACAAATATTGCAAGGTTGGAGTTGCACACCGCGTTATAAAATCATATTTCCAGTATTATATAAATAAAATCATCATTATAGTATGATTTTAAGTATCTTCGCTTATGAAGCCTTTGGGACAGAATAAAGACTGTCACTGATTTCAAGCATAAGATAAACAACCATGTACGAAATGATAAAAAAGTGTCCAGATTTAGAGTATCAAGAAAACTCAACGAGAATGGAATATTGGGCCGTAGAGCAATTCAAAACCTTTTGTTTGATCTCTAAATATAGTCAAGAAACGAAACTTTGTTTAAAAAGTAGAAAAACTGGACTTTTGATTATTGGAAAAGGGTATTACAGACGGATGAGTCCAAAATTAAATTTTTGTTTCAAAACGTTGGTTGTGCGACCCGCGGAAGAAAGGTGAAAGATACTTATCTCAATGCATAGTACCTATCATGAATCATGGGGGAGTTAATGTTATGGCAATTACATTTGCTCCCAAAGTTATTAATTAAGAGTGCATCAAATTGGTACTGACATTGATAAAATCTGAAAGTAATCCTGATCTTTGGCGATATACTGAAATATGGAATAATGGTTGATTTACTATGCAGATATTTGTGTTACGTCAACCTGACAACAATAAGACTACAATAAGCAAATAATTTCGAAATTGAATCATCTATCGATGTTATTACGATTGTTTGGTATTCTTTATAAATAGTTTACAAAAATTTAAATATAAAGAAGTTATTAAGTTTTATTCAACACTGTTAACATTAGTAATATTTTAGACTATGACACATTTAAGAAGAATAGTTTGTTATCCTTAAATAGCATTTTATAATTCTCTTCTTTCTCTAATTGCCAGAACAGTAAAAATGTTCAACGAACTGATGACAAGTCATTTTCCCGAACTCACTGGATTGCTTCTCCCAAATGTGTGGTTCAGATTTTCTTCTTTACGATTGGTAATTTCGATCTTCTCAAACACACCTTTATTTCTGAACACGATATTTTTTTTTTTCTAAATTGTTAATTCAGAGTTAACTGAAAACAGGTGTCTTGAAAAAACTTAGTAGAACAGAATTATGGAGCACCGATTAAAGGGAAGAAAAACACAAGGACTAATGAGTAAATTTTGAAACTTTAAATTAGCTTGAATTCCAGAAAATCTCAGCTTTTGAAACTTTACAACTATTTTTGATTGTTTTAAAATTCGCTGTTTCCTTTTGTTACAAGCTCGTCAATAATCAGATGATGTCGAGAAAACCCACTTGTAGAGAAATATATATGCAAAAACGACTCGTTTGGATTGAAAAAATATTTTACATAGAAGAGCGAACAACGTTTCGACCTTCTTCGGTCATCGTCAGGTTCACAAAGAAAGAGGTAACTGACCGGAAGCTGACCACATGTTTGGAAGGGGTTGTGTCACTGAGTGTCGGAATGTAGAGGGCGGTGTTAGATGTTTGAATATATAATTTTATTTATTTTATTATATTAATATAGGTATAAAGGCGTTCCTTTATATTGGTTTATTTTGGGTTTAAGTTGTTGTATAAGTAAGGCTTCTTTAATTTTGCGTTTGTTTATGTTTGTTTCTTTATTTAGTATTTGAGTGTTTTCTATGGTTATGTTGTGTTTATTTGACTTGCAGTGTTCGAAAACGTGTGAAGATGACTTTTTATGTTCTTTGAATCTGGTTTCCATTTTTCTACTTGTTTCTCCAATATAGAAGTCGTGGCAGTTATCACACTGTATTTTATAAATAATGTTGATGTGGTGTTTGTCAGTGTAGTTTTTCATAGTATAGACCTCAGTTTTGTGCCTGGTTTTTGAATAAATTTGGTATTAACTGGAATGTAAAATTTTTTACTAGTTTTTGCCAAATGTTGGTTATTTGTCTGCTGATGTCAGGAATATATGGTATGCAGCAGTATATGGTTTCGTAAGTTTTAAATTCGTGAGATATATTTACTTTTGTTGGTTGATTTTGCTTTCTGTCTAGGTGTGTGCTTATAATGTTTTCTACGGTTTGTAGAGGAAACTCATTGATGTTGATGAAGTATTGTTTTATTTTGTCTAATTCATCGTTAATTTTATCTGGTGAGCATAGTTTTATGGCTGTGTTTATTTGGTTTCTTAGTATGTTGAGATTTGTTTTATTTCATGTGCTGAGTACCAAGGAATATATAGTCCAGTATGGGTGATTTTTCAATGGATTTCTGTTTTAAATTGTGTGTCGGTTCTTGTAATTTTGAGGTTAAGAAATAATATTTGATTGCTTTCTTCCTGTTCACATGTGAAGTTAATGTGAGTTGATGTGATTGAAAAAATTAAGTATGTGTTCTGTAGATTTGAATCCCGCAACCGTGTCATCTACATATCTGTACCAGTATAGTGATGGATGTAATGCTGTGTTAATTGCTTGTGTTTCAACTTGTGTCATAAAAATATTGGCTAGAACTGGTGATACTGGGTTGCCCATGCTTAGGCCATTTGTTTTCTCGGCATCACTGAATGTAGCTCTTATGCGGCAAAACAAAACATTTAGAAACAAACAAGCTTTACTAACAAATGTTATAAAGCACTTCTTTACAAGTTCTTATTAATTCAAGTCTTTATGATATGGTTAAGAATAAAGATCAAAGTGAATAATTAAGAAGCTGTCATTTGCACTTACAATTTCACACCATAGATTTGTCTTTTATGTATATATACAATTAAATTTATGTTCGAAAATATAATTAATGACGAAACGTTTTTAATTTAAGAACCTTAGTTTCTTTTGTACTGACTTGCAAAACAATTTACTTTTTGTCAATTTGCTTTAAACAATTGGCTTTATTAAATTGTAAGTTTCTTAGTAATGTATATATACATATAAATATATATATATATAGTTAATTTACTTTTGACCTACGTAGTTAATTTTATTTTTATTTATTTACCAAAGTCCGCCTATCATCATAAAGTTAATATTTACTTCGCACCCTATACCCTGCTAGGACATTGGTAAATCTATGGATTTACAACGCTAAAGTCAAGCGTTAGATTCCCCTCGATGGACAGAGCAGATAGCCCGATATGGCTTCACTGTAAAAAACACACACACTTTCGCACCCAACAAAGTCTATGATATGCCAAGTATGTCACGAAATTGCACCAAATAATTTAAACAACTTACTTTTAAGCATAACTCTCTAGCCTTTATGTAGTTTTGTAAATATTTTCAAACTTACTCTGTACAAATTTTATGAAATGTCTCTAGTTTAGATTAAACAAATAGGCAAAATAAAAGGCTTATTTTGTGGCATCCGTAATTATAATTTGGGTATTCATAAATAAGCTGTAGTTTAGGTTTTCTTATGTTGAGATTTCCATAGCAAATATTTTCACATGTGTATGTTTAAAAATGTTTTAAACTGAGTATGGACTTAAGTTGAAACAGAGTTCATTAAAAATGAGATAATATCAGATAGGTCTCAAAACACAATCACTTTTTCTATGTAATGATTTTTGTATGTCAGAGCTGTGGTTTGTTATTAAGCACAAAGCTACACAAAGAGCTAGACGTGCTCTGCCCACTACTGGTATTGAAATCTGGTTTGTAGCATTATAATTCCACAGACACATTGCTGTGTGACTGGAAGTCATATCTAAGAGTTTTAAAAGCCAATATATTTGTGTTATCAAGAAACAAATAACAAGCAGTTCTATACTAACCACAAATGATAAAAAATAGTGAGGAACAACTCCAAACGGACTATTTCATTGTATCATATACAATAAACCTATTGTTTTTCTAAAGAAAAACAAATAACATAAAATTCTCAAAGAAAAGAACAATATATTCACGTGAAGTCATGGCACAGCTTTTGTTCCGTATCTTGCAAGTCAATTTCAAGATTTACTAGCTTATTTTGAAGGATAGCTTTGTTTTGTTTTGGAATTTCGCACAAAGCTACTCGAGGGCTATCTGTGCTAGCCGTCCCTAATTTAGTAGTGTAAGACTAGAGGGAAGGCAGCTAGTCATCACCACCCACCGCCAACTCTTGGGCTACTCTTTTACCAACGAATAGTGGGATTGACACATTATACACCCCCACGGCTGGGAGGGCGAGCATGTTTAGCGCGACGCGGGCGCGAACCCGCGACCCTCGGATTACGAGTCGCACGCCTTACGCGCTTGGCCATGCCAGGCCATTGAAGGATAGCAGAAGTAATAAATATACATTGAATAACAATATTGCAGAAGCAAGCCTTTGTTGTAAGTAAACATCAATAGTAACATAGGGTTGTAAAAGCTATTGTAACAACAACAGCGTCGGCAAACAGTACAGCACATATAATAATTTCACTAGTTGATCAATTCATATGTGACACGTCAAAAGCTTTAGGAAGAGCAATATAAGATTTGAGTTTGTTACCTGCCACATAGATAAAGGACGTTTGTTCCTTACAGACCGAAAACTCTTATACTGATAGAAGTATGCAATCTGTGGTTCTTGTATGAGCGATTAAATATTGAATAGGGTATGACGCTCCTTCTAGTCAACAAAGAACAGTGTTTGTTAAATTATAATGTAGCTTGTGATCGTCAGAAATCTGAGACAGGAAGTACTTCACACTTTCTGTAATTAAACGACTAAAGGCCGTCCGAATGTTTTTGCTCTTGCAAACATATAAGACTGTTTCTACTAGCCCCGTCAGAAAAATGGAGAAAATAAACACGTCAGGGAATGTTTAATTAGGTAGTTGTAGGTTCTTCTTTTCAGATAATAGCTCTGGATATGTGATATGAGTATTTTAATGGGCTAGTAATTATGTTAACTACTGGTTAACACTTTAGTGAATAACATTATTCAGAATATGTGAGAAATTCTTAAGAACCAAGGAGCCAATTTTCGCATTTATTTTTCAGGAAGTTGTGTTTGACGTTTGATGTAGTGACATTTTCATTATATCACTGAAAGATAAAATGTGTGAAAGGAAGATTATTCGATCTATCAAGTTTGTAAAATTTTGTTTCCCATACAAATTGATTGGTATCGATACCTACTACAAGACATGATGGTATATAGGGCAATAGAACAAATGTCAACTGATTGTTTGCTTAGCTTGTTGATGTTTGGTTGCGAAACAGAACTTTAACTTAGTGTGATGTGTGGCTCAACTCTCACTAGAAATTCATTACAGTTTCCCATAGCACATGGAATGGTTAGGATCTACATTATATGATGCTTATAAATTTGTATAGCAACACTAGATAAAGCCATCACACAACGAAAAAGAATTTATGACTAGGAAAGGAAGGAATTAATAATTCGAATGTGACAACTGATTATGACTTTGGTACGTGCCAGAGTAACCAGAAGCAGATTGTTTCTGGCTATATTGCTTTTATATTCTAATAATTCAATTAATTTCATAATACTACAAACTATAGTGGTTAATTGGTGTACAAAACTATCTTAAACAAAAAGTAAAGATAAAAAATTTATACCTATCAGGTGGATTAAGAAAACTGAGGAAAATGAGCAGACTGTCTATCTTAAGCCAATTCTTATTTTGAACTACAGCTTAATTACTCCAAATATCTGATATGACATCATCACCACTTTTGTTATCATTGTGGTTGGAGCTAAGAATAATCCAACAGTTAGAATGGTCAACTGATTGAAGAAAAAAGAACTGGCATGACCTGCTACCTGAACTATTGACCAGAGTGCACGGCAGGTTGTCTGCAGTATATTATATGATAGCCACTTGATTAAAGTAAACTTTGGACAATAACCGATGAACGGTTATGCTTCTACACTGTCAAGCAATATTTATTAATGAGATGCTTCATAATGCCTTATGACAATTGCTCAATATGTCTAGAAAGTTCAATTCGCATTTCTAGTGGTGTAAATCATATGACACTAGTTAGTTAGAACGTCTAAGATAACTGACGTTATTAGGTATTACGCTTAAAACTATCACTTGATATTTGTTTTTTAATTTCGCGCAAAGCTACACGAGGGCTATCCGCGTTAGCCGTCCCTAATTTAGCAGTGGAAGACTGGAAGGAAGGCAGCTTGTTACCACTACCCACAGCCAACTTTTGGGTTACTCTTTTAGCAACAAATAGTGAGATTGAATGTACATTATAAATCTTCTATGGCTGAAAAGGCAAGCTTGTTTGGCGTCACGGGGACATTTGATGCTTATGAAAATATTGCAATAAATCCTAACGCATCTCTAAATTACAACATTTTGGTTTGTTTGTTTGTTTTAATTTTTTACTGCGATGTTACACAAGAGTTATCTGCACATAGCAAACCCTAATTTTAAATGATACACTAGAGAGAGGGCACTAACACTTGGACTTCTCTTGTTTGATTGAGTAATGAGATTTAAATATTACTTCTACAACTATGCTCTCACAGAGTGTATATTAATGGCAATTGCTCCTGAACCAAGAATTCTTGAACTCACAGTCTAGGCATGTTAACTGTTAGGCTAGGCCTAGCCTGAGCTATAAGAACTTAGAATCCTTGCTTTTGGAGCAATTGGGCGAAACTGTATATTGAGCATAGACATTTATAGAATAAGATTCCAGATAATGTTAGTGTGTGTGCAAATGTACTTCCATGTTTAATTTACATACAAGTTAAATATTTTTGGTTTTAAACAACCCACATATGACAGCAAGATCGTAGTGATGACAAACGGTTGTACCCTTTACCAAAGCTCAAGTTACCTGAGCTGTGACAAATTATACCGTGTTTACTCGCTTATAAGGCGGGGATTTTTCCTCGAGATTTCGGGCTCAAATTGGGGGGGCCCGTCTTATAGGCGAGGTCTACAGACATAGAAAATAAATTTAGTTCACTCAGAACTGTGCAGATATTTCAGACAGTGAAAATATGGAAGTGAGCTATCTTGTTATTATTAGATCTGTGATTGTGGAGAACACGGAGGAATGTGACCTCTACGATGATGGATTGTCCGAGGAGCAGTTTTATGAACTGTTTGAAGATAGCGACAACGAATAATTTGAAGGCTTTTGAATTTCATAACTTGCATACTGATTTGCTGTGTTCTATTAAAGTGCAGTTTGCGTAAACTCTTTTAATACTTTGAAGAAATGTGGTTTAAAAGTTAGCATAAACGTACTTTGATACTGAAATATGTTGTGATAAGTTTTGTGCGTTAGATTGTTCTTTGTTATGTGTTTTAAATATGAATATTTATCATACAGTAAATAAAATAGTTGATGAAATTCCATTAAACGCTTGAACACCGAGTTTGGATTTATTCATTTATTTTCACTTTTCTATCTCTTCTATTTTTCTCCTTCTTATCTGAAATCGAAATATCGTATACGAAACCCAAAATTAGGTTTCTATTAATTTCCATTTTTTTCACTTTTCTCTCGTTACCTGCTTTCCTTCCTTCGTCTTATAAACGAGTCTAAACAGAATATCGACAATCTCTCAGGTGAAGTTGGGACCCGTCTTATAAGCGAATCGTCTTATAAACGAATAAAAACGGTAGTGAAAGGACCTTTCTTTCAGTGAATTTGACATATTTTTTTCTGTAACAACAGTACAGGTTTTATCATCTGGTTTTACTGCTAATTATTGTGCGTATAAGCAATAGCTAGAATTTTGGGCAGCAGGAATGTTAATCCAAGTTGGATGAATTTCTGCGAAAGAGTACAGGTTCTGTTGATGGCTGCCTGAAATGACATGCATTTCTGTATGTTATGTATGGCGCAGGTATCAGAACACAAGTTCACAGAAGCCATGGTTACTCTGCATGTATCATCAGACAAAGTTGTTGCACAATACTGGTATATATAATAGCTTTATATACTTGCATACTTTATATACATGTGGTTTGGTACTGGTCACGTATTACTGTTTTGATATAAATTTGTTAAGGTGTGTTGCACTATGTACGCGGAAAAAAGATTCGTAAAGCACAATGGTTACGCAGTAAAACAAAGCTGGTGAAAATATCGAGATACTAATGATAATTTTCAATTGTCATTATTAGCTTATACCACATCAAAAGGAGCTATGGTGTTATCTTGATACATTCAGTGTTGTAGGTAACAGAATGTGTTTGGATTTAGGACTGAAATGTTCATAAACTCATGTACTTTTCAATAATAATATGAGAGTAATCTATTTCTTTACTCTACATTGAGATAAATATGACGATACTCAATGTTTTTATTAATAAGTAAAATTCACTATTTTTGAGAGGTGTCATATCAAGAGAAGCGTAACATAACAATGTTTTCATTGGTTTGACTTAAAATTATCAGTTGTTTGATTTGGAATATACCTAAAGCTTAGAATTTTACAAAATGTTTTATCAGCGCTTACTTTCTGTACATCTTTCAGTTTGAACACACTTCAGTGTGCACTGGATCGTATAACTTGAAGGATTTAATAGTACCCGAACTATTAGTAACTTACGGTCAAGAGACAGTAGCTAGTTCTTGTAAAGTGCCAGTCAGATTTGTGTTTCCAAAATAAGAATACCACTTTAACAGTTTTAAATCCATTTTACATTAGCCTAAAGCTTTTAATAACAACTAAACAAAAGTTGAAGGCTTATAATGTAAAATGTACACCCCAGTGTGCATGTTTAAAAGCATAAATAAGCTGATAAAGGTGAAATATAATTTACCACGGTCTAATATATGTACATGTAAACCATAAAACTTTGGTTACATATGTTTAAAACACGCGTAAATATATAGATGAACAATAAAACCAGTATTTTTTACACATATGAGACTTACTGTGATGAATGGTAAAAAAAGGATTTGCTATACACATCTATAGGATTTATTATACAAAATAATAAACTAGGATTTTATGTATTAATGAGCGGGATTTGCTTTTAAAATATAAACACTCTCTTTCACACATTTATAAAACGTCCACTTTAAAAATGCAAAAAATCACATATTGTATAACTAAAAGGTATTAGGGTATGCCACAATGAATCATGCACGAAGTTTTTGTATACGTGTTTAATACTATAAGTAAAAATACACTTTTCTTGAATATTTTTTTTCAAAATGTAGCCTGTACAAATTTACAAAATTTACTTTGTATAAAGCGTAAAATATTTGTTCTTTCCTTTTGCTAGTATACTTTAATTTAAATATAGTGTATTTATACACCTATACCTGTATAAATTGCTTTATGGATTTTATATATTTTAGTGTTTAGTATTCTATTCTTACATATTCTATATTCATTATTTTTAAACAGTTTTATATTTATATTTGTATTCCATTATTAAAGGGCTTCGCTTTTCCTTTCTGCTTGAGTGATGTATTGGAAGGTTTGCTTAATTGATTCTTTGATACAGTGCCATAGATAAAAAGCATGTTTTGAGTGTGTAGTTTATTATTATTAATGTTATTGAAATTACGACTAAAGATAGGGACTAATAAAAACACTGAAGATAAAGAGATGAAGATATGTGGAATTTCAAATATTTAAGGCCTTTATTTATCTTTCAGGTTTAGAAAGTTAAGATTTCTTTGTTACTAAATTTTCAAAATTTTTTGCCCTTAATCCTGTTGACACTTGTGTCCATGTATACACTTTACAACATGCAAAACATGGTATATGATTTTATTTGTAAACCACAAAGCTTCGATTATAGATGTTTAAAACCTTTGTATATACATATGAACAATGACATCAAAACATGAACTGACTTGATAGTGTTCCTATTCTAGTTCTACATTGCCCAGGATGGATTCTTTCGATATTTCTGTCATAGCAGGTCTGATATAGTTTGAAAGATCTTTAATGGTAAACCTAAAACAGTCATTTAGTCTGTAAACGTGTAGGTATGTCAGAGGCTCTTCATTATTTCTTCTAATTGAAGTGGTCTAATGATAGAGGATATTGTACTCTGTGAGAACTAGTCATTTTTGAGACTGAATATGATGTTTAATGTTCTAGTTTTGATATTGCAAAAAAAAGACTGTTCTATGACCGGTTATAAGTTAACTAAAATTTTTTTATTTAGAAAAATATATTTCTCTGATAAAATTTTCTTATATATTTTCAGTTGCCTTTAGGCTCTATGTACATGTTTTGATTTGTCCCATACATGTTTCTCGAGATAACTTTATATTGAACAATTGTGTAGATTATTAACAGTCTTAAAGTATTAATTCCCATAGATCTAAATGTTTTAGTACGATGTTATTCAACATGATAAATAATGTTTGCTGGCATATCCTTGGAGAAAAATACAGTCAGTACGTAAATATCATAAAGTGAAGTATACTTTGACAGCAGATTGTCATGTCACATGTTATGCAAGTCAGGCTTACTGTTACAGGGTAGATTATTAACGTTTAACTCTTGTGTTTTGCACATTTTTAATTGAAAATTCTTAGTCTCCTTAGTTGGTTAAAAATACTAAAAGTTAACTGAAACAATACATTAATTAAAAACAAACAACAATTGCCTGAATAAAATCTTATAGCAAAATCCTTTATAATTAAAAAGACAATGGTTTGTAAATATATGTATGCTTAAGGACATTTAATTCTTATTAAGTAATTTTTAAATATGTTATACGTATTCTAGTGACGTATGTAAAAGCAATTAACATGATTGTGTTTGTTTGTTTGGAGTAATACTATCTGCTGTTTCCACCACGGGGACTCAAACTCAGGATTTTAGAGTTAGAAAACAGTATACTTTCCACTGTCCCATAAGGAGATATATTTGTGTCATGTACACCTGCGTCGTCTGCAGTAGATATGACAAGTATGGTGTGTGGAATACAATTATTATGTATTCTTCTAATTTTTCGAAAATCCCTAAAGGACTAGATTGAGAATGTAATGGTTAAAAATATAATTGGTTTCACTACAAGTGTAACTATATTTACGTTTAGCTAAAATGTTTTTAAATATACAGGAACATTTATGAAATGAACATATAGACATAAACTTTCTACTTACATTTGAAAACAGCAAAATTATTTCAAAATAGTTGACCCCCACTCCTATAATATTTTAGGAAAGTTCACTTAAAATTTTCGTTGATAGTACATATTTTGGGATTTTCAAGAAGACTAAAAAAAATGAAACATTACAAGAGCGTTTTAAAGTGCTCCATATGTTTTGTCTATATGTTAGATCATATTAATTTCCCTTTAAGGCGGTTCTTAACATTTCTTTAAGTGTTCTATAACTATGTTAGTAACTTGACAATATTTTCCCATTTTTTTCATATACATTTATCTCACTCTTCTCGTGGAATGTCTCACTCTTCTCGTGGAACACCCACCAAGCCTCCAAATACTCTTTTAGTAACATATTTGTTTTCCAATTCACAAACATCATTCAATTTTAGCATAAAATTTAATCTGGAAGAGTTTTTTACTGTGCTATCATCAGAAACAAGAAAAAAACAATTCTGAAAGCATTTTACCAGAAAGTACAAAATATGTGAATATCATGCAAAGATGTCATAAATATACCTGATTCATAACTAAGAGATTGCCTAATAAAACTACGCTCATGTTTATTGCCACGAAATCTATTATTATATCTTTCAGCATATTGCACATAGTAAAAAATTCATGTTTTTTTTTATAGAATCTAATTTAGTTATTATATTAAAAGCAGAGTTTTAATGACGTTCCTATATGAGACTAGACGATATCTTTTTCTATATATGCAAATATATATTTCCATATAAATGTGACAATACACTCTATCTCCATCTAACTACTTCGTAGAGCATAAATGAATCTTTCCCAAAACTGATATGGAGGTTCATTAGTTTCATACAGAGATTCATATAAACGTTCAGTTTTGCAAGTGTGTATGAAAATTATTAATTTCACAAACAATTATGTTACAGATTTCAATAATACATGAATTCATGTATCTTTTCCATAGGAAATGAATAAAAAAAATAAGGATTTTGAAATAATTTACAGCTGACGAGTTCTACCCAGTTAAATACAACAAGTACTACAGCGACAACATAGTTTTGATAATGACATCGGGCACAAACTGTATTTCGATATTTTCCTGTCTTCACGTGTGTACATATGTTGACCTTGACAGAATATATGATATAGCGTTTTGAGAAGTGAACATAAATCAGTTCATGATGCCATGCGCACAAAAGTATATTCTTCGATAATTACATAACTAAGAAGGTACAACATCGACAAACGACTTGTTATTTATCATGGAAATTTCCAGCTAAGCGTCTTTTCTTTTCATCTTTGATTCTGACGATATCTGATTTTTATACTCTAGAAAATTATCTTAATTATGTAAAACAAAGAGCCATGAAAGATAAAACTATAATAACCATCACTGCCTCATTTAGGTAATAAATTTACTAATAAATATTAAAATATATATATAATTTGTTAATTAATAACGAATTGTGATTATTTTATGTAGAACACAATGACTACAAAAGAAAAGCTCTTTCAATGACATAAGCACATACACACACAAACACACCTCTAGAGCAGTGACATGAGCAAATGACCATTATTTGATGCGAGATATATTCTATAAGTATTGTTTTAGTCTCAAAAAGCGTAATATTAAGTAAATCGTTTGAGAAGCAGGTTTGTTGTGAAATCAGTAAGTTAGTAATTAATTACAAAAATAATAAATGTTGCACATTATTTTGAAAATTTTAAAAATTCATACATAAGTAATTATTTTACTCAATACTGAAAGTATAAACGTTAAGATAATTATCTCTAAAATATTTTAAAGTTGATAGGCAAATAATAAGCGAGATGCAAGAAATTGTGTTTCTGTGTGTATACAAAAATAAACCTGGCGCTGGAAGAATTTCTATTGTAGTAAAAAACTAAAATAGTTATTTTATTTAGTTATTTAAGGCCTCAAATAAAATTACGTTTTGAATTCGAACTTCTGTTACCGTTATCTAACATAAATGTAAATATGCCAAAAGGTTTTATGGTTTAATAGACAAAAATGATAAATAGTTCAAGTATGCCTGTAAATTCCTAAGATAAACGTTTTGTCTCAAACTACCATAGGAACTCTAAACATTTCGAGACATCTGACATCTGTCGGGATCTAACAATAACTTTTAAAAAGAGTATTATAAATACAGTTTATAGTATGATTAACAATGTGCCTTAGAAAATGCTCACAATTAAAATAAAAGAACCAACTTATCATTTTATTTAACTATTAGTAACTAAGAAAAGTATCAAATGTAACTGAGATCACAATTAGGAACACAGATAATCCATTCATGAAAGAGGTAGTTAATGTCTATTAATGGCCTGGCATGGCCAGGTAAGTTAAGGCGTTCGACTGGTAATCCGAGGGTTGCGGGTTCCAATCCCCGTCGTACCAAACTTGCTCGCCCTTTCAGCCGTGGGGGCGTTATAATGTTACGGTCAATCTCACTATTCGTTGGTAAAAGAGTAGCCCAAGAATTGGCGGTGGGTGGTGTTGACTGGCTGCCTTCCCTCTAGTCTTACATTGCTAAATTAGGAACGGCTAGCACAGATAGCTCTGGAGTAGCTTTGTGTGAAATTCAAATTCAATTCAATTCAATTTTTATGAGGCTAATTCTTCCATACCATTACAAAATGTAAATTACAATGCTATAGTAATGCTTCACTGATCCTGTTGACAACTGAATAAGCCAGGTTGAAAATACTTATCATTGTATAGAATTCCTATATACCTGTACTAAGAGCATGTCATAAGGCTTCTGCTTGAATGAATATACTGATCAAATTTAGAGTCTGAAATAAGTGTCATGGTACCCCATGCGATGTCCTAATTATGTTTAAAAAGTTAGCATATAGTACCAGTATATTCTAGAAGAAATCTGGTTAAGAGCAATCCACAAATAAATCTTTATAAAAACAGTGTTTAAAACTATATATTAAAATTTGTAACCATGCCACGCTCAAAAGCATAGGGAATTGTCAGTAGAGCTGAGAGTTCGCATAAAAGCTTTATGTGATGCTGGTTCGACTCTCAGATAAATTGATAGAGACTTGAAATGCTCCCAAAATACTGTAAAGTACACCATAAATTGTGAAACTGAGGCAAGTAAATTTGAAAATTAAAAAGGAAGAAGCAGAACACCTAAACTCAATTATATCAATGCTAATTATCTTCGCTTATGTAGTCTTTGGAACAGAAAGAAGACTGCTGCTGATCTCAAACACAAGATAAACAACCATGTACCAAGTGACAGAAGACTGTTCACATCTACAGTATCAAAAATACTAATTGAGAATAGAATATTTGGACATGTAGCAGTTGAAAACTTTACTTCGATATCCCAACATTGTCAAGAGACGAAAATTTGTTAAAAAGTATAAAAACTGAACTATTGATAATTGTAAAAAGGATATTATGGATGGATGAGGCCAAATTTGAAATATTTGTTTCAAAGCGTAGGCTGTACATCTAGTGGAAGATAAGTGAAAAATACTCATCAGCATTGGCAGCTGATAGTATGCACGCCTCTTCTATCAGTTCTGGTGTAAACTGGTTTCTTCTGTCACTCAATACTTCTTTTGGAAATTTTTTGTAGGATTTCACTTTCTTGTGACTGGTGTAATCTTTACTTAGCGGGATGTTGTGATTTGTTGAAACAGGTTAATGACACTCACGTGCTCCAATCATTAGGCACTGTTGACCCATTTGCTAACTTGAGTTCACCATTAGTAATGTGTTATTTAGTAAGGGTGATAGCACTTCCTTTTCGTGGTGAATCTGATGAGTTTTCTTGATTCCATTCCTTCTGGCAGAAATATTTATGGTGATAGTCACACTTCTCTTGTTTCTTGCCAGCACAACTTTGTAAATAGTTCCAGCTGCTTTACACTAAGATTTCTGCTGTTGCTTATAAATGATAGATTTTACTCACTTAAAATGCCCCATTTTATAACAAGTATAGCATATCTTCTTCCTTTCGCGACATCCTGCTTCTGGTCAGCCACCTTTAGTTTCGTCTTTAATTGGTTATTCTTGGACTTACTAGTTACTCCCTCTATGGGCTTCCATATACTGTTCTGTCACCTTGATCATCTCTTCAACGTTTATGGTGCACTCTCTTTTAGGAACAATAACATGTCAGTGGAGTGTGTGACCATGAGCTATTCATGTATTAGTAGATTGACCAGTCCTTTAAACCTGTTGTCAAATATGGCCATGCGAAATATTCTCATAGACGTGCCATGAACTGAAATGTCGTTTTCCAGTGTAAGGATTGAATCCTCTGAACTTCTAACAAAAATCCCTCTCAGTAAGTTCTTGACATTTCAGGAAGGCCACTTTTAACTTGTCATAGTTGGCATCTACTGACATCATGCCCATATACATTTGTAAGCCTTTTTTTCTTCGAGAAGCGGGATGAAACAAACTGTCCAATCGCCTTTGTCCCAGTTCTACTTTAAACAAATCCTTCGTATCTTTCCATGAAAGCATCCACGTTCTCTTTCTGTTATCAAATTTGGGCAGCTTGGGTTGGCTGGTCATAATTCCATTGTCATTCGTGGGTTCTTCATGTTTTTGTTGGATGAGCTTGGCGATATCAGTTTATGATCTTATTTCTGTGTATTTCCAATTTCTCTTTTACATTTTCTTTTTTTTCAAGTTATATTGTTGTTATTCTCTGTTCTTCTCTTCTCTCTCTAGGTCTTGTTGTTTAACAAACTCTCATAGATTGCCCTCTTTGAGCTTAAATCGCTTTATAAACTTATCAAAATTAATCAAAATAGTGTATAGCATGGCTGTAATCTGTACAACATTTTTTCCACCACTACAGCCGTGTATATATAGGACAACTTTGTCCACTATTGTTTACGTCTACCATCATTTACCACTGTAGAAACTTGGCTGGCTCACTTCTGCCAGGTTTCATGTATGAGCCAGATTTTTGCATTAGGTGATTTTGATTCAACTAAATCAAAACAGCGAAACGACGCAGAAGGCTCTAGTAACATGACGCGATAACATATCAATCGCAAATTTACAATAATTGAACTACATAATGTATAATTTGTAAACAGTTACGTAGAAACTTACATTGAGCTATCAGTTCTAAAATAGCTAATTTTAACACTCGTGCTATATTTAAACTATCTAAATAACACTCGTAAGTAACTGAAATTGAAACAGTCGTATATAATGTATATTTAACAATTTGTTTACAAATATCTCCATTCAAATATAATAATACATTCTTCTCATAATCACGCAGACTTTGTTAATCTACTTAGAAAATTGTCCTACTCTGGTGAACTAGATTTGATAAAGTCATGCTACCAGCCAACAGTGTATCAGAAAAATAACATGTTGTAGCAAGCATAAATGTAGAAACATTACTTTTAAAGCTGTTTCAAAGGGATTATTTTCGTTTATAGTTAAGTACGAAACTACTCAACTGTGTGTTTATTCTGTGTCCACCTAAGTTATCGAAATCCGGATTATAACTTTATGTATGACTGTAGAGTTGGTTACTGGTAGACTACTTGATCGTGATCGTTTTGGAACATTTGACTAAATATTTCAAGTTAATTGGACACACTGTCCATCTATTTACAAAAGTAAAGGATGTTTTATCTCACGATTATTCATATTCACCTAAATTCAGGGGAAATATAAGGTGAATATGTTTCTTTAGTTGGAATAAGAAGGTCGAAACAAAAAGACATTCGCTCATACGATTCAAAAGGCTGTGTACCATACCAGCATGTATAAATATAATTATATGTGTCATTATCAGGGAACTTCTATTTTGCTAAGCAGCTTAGAGTGTTAACTAATGCCAGCTTAATTTGTAACTTGGACATTTCTGAGTGATAAGAAAAATTGCTATGAACATTATTTAAAGGAATGCTCCTTGTAAAATCGTGAACGAGCACACGTTCATTCATAATACGAGTATTAAATACTAATTGCACGAGATAGCATGTTTTCCTAACACTTAGCCTGCTTCAAATGTTAAATGTTATGATTAATAAAACTCAGGACTCACGAAGCATGTAAATTGTGCAGAAAACATGATATATGTTTGTTATTAGTTTCTTAAACTCTAATTAAAACTGAAACCCTCTGCTTATTGATAACGTTTCACACGATACGAGAATTTCAACAAAAGTTAAATTCGTTTTTTCTTTCGTCCAATTAATCATATCCACCCATACATACGGGACCATGCACTAAAAAACAGGAAGGAAAATATCTTCTTTAATCTAGACTCTAGCCTATGATTGATGTTTTAGGGAACAGCAGGCGTTATCAACGGAACAATTTTCAGTTTTTAAAGAATTAGCTTTGAATTCTAAGTCAGTACAACCACCTGTGTTAAATACTTAGATTAAGCACTTTGTATAAAATAACTGGAATTCCAAAGTGCTCCATGGACATTTTATCTCAGTTCTGTGATTCTATATATATATTCTAGAGAAAAATATTTTTCCACGAACATTTTTCATTTTTTTCTTTATATCTTTCTACTTATTATTATTATTTACTTCTATTATTTCACTTCGTACACGAAATTAAAATTGTTTGGGCATTCAATGTCTTGGCTGAGTTTTACTTTTGCAGGAAGAACAAAATACGCTGGATCTATAATATATGACCATACTTTTCTTCTCTTGTTTTGATATAAGTTTACTGTTAGTAGACATCAAACCGCTAGAAGATCGTTTAGAGGTTAATATAATATAACTTTTTCTGTAAATTCAACGGGGTTTGTTAGTTGTACTGGACACGTGAGGGCGAAGTTATCGTGCATAGCTAAAACATTTGTATAATGGATTTAAAAGCCACGAATTTGTTGTTAATACCAACTTACAGCCCATCAGAACGACGGGGAAGATAATACAACTCCCACCCCATAGTATACCCTAACCTCACATTTCGTAAGTAACTGAAATAAAAAAAAATGTGAAATCAAGCTTGACCAACAAAGAGACAGAAATGTGCAGTCGAGAGAACCAAATGTCTGTAAATTCCTTTGTGAGTCAATCAAATTTAAGATTACTCACGAAATGAATTCGTGGCGTATTCATAGAATAATTATTGGTGAAAACCAGCTAAATTAGTGTCTTCTAATTTACAGAAAAGTTAGTGTAACAATGACTTTTATGTCATGTAGCTCAACAACAAAAATATAACCTAATGCTGTTAGTCTATGTACTGAAAGTATAAAATGAAATGTATACACAACAAAACTGGAAAATATTTATTGATTGATGAAACAAGTTTATTTTTATTAATAACCTTGATGATTTAATAGAAAATAGCTTAACTTAGAAATGGTTTAAGTTTAAAATTGAACCGACATTTTTATTCTCATAATTAATTATATGCACCTTGGCTTTCGGGTAGGTGATTCTACGCTACGTGTTTACTTTAGGCTTGTTACACTAACACTTACTACATTTACAACGGTTTTTTTGGCACCTTCCCTTGCTGTTGCACTCACATAACTAATATCGTAATAGCAGACAGTAATCGAAATATTCTATCTGGATAAATGTATTTTGGCTTCTATTACTTTTCATATTTCAAAAAATCAAGAGCGACGTGACGTGACACACAGTGGTTTTTATATAGGTTGTAATGGTTTTTTTGTTGGTAAAAAAAATATTGTTATTCTTTAGGTAAGAATCTACATCTGTCGCACACATTCACCAGTGGAGAATGAAATTCAGAAACCTTATCCAAGCTTACTTTGTATACAGTAAATGTGATGCAACTCTAAGACTCTGAAACCATGTTGAGTTTTTTGTCTGTGTTTGAGTAAGCAAATAAAAAACCATACATGTCTTATATCAGGAGGATTAGTTCGATGAGTTCCGCCCGTTATTTTGCTATTTCTTTGTATCTATTTTCTGATATAGTGCAGTTTCTAAGAAGAACGACATACAATTTAGTCCACATTTGGATCAAATAATATAATGAAATGAAAATATTGAAGAATATTAAGTTATAAGCTGGAGAAGCTGAACTTTAGCTTTACTGTATGTACATATAGTTCAAGCAAATTATCACATGAAAAAACAATATTATCCTCCCAACATTTTACTTTTAAGCTACTTAAGGATATCTATGAGCAACGTTTCAAAAAATAATTTTATTATTGTTATTGAAAGTAACATTAATAATTAAGTAAAAATTAAAAACAAAAGTTTTATGTGTAAATACAGAAAAATAATTGGAAAATGTCATGAAAAAGAAAATTACGTGTTTCGTAACTCTAGAAAACGGGCCATTAAGCCATAGCCAGGATTTTATGAAGCTTAGTAAATGTTATTCGTTTGGTTGCTAAGCTACTGATTTATTACGTACAGCTCGTTTGTTTGTTTGGAATTTCGCACAAAGCTACTCGAGGGCTATCTGTGCTAGCCGTCCCTAATTTAGCAGTGTAAGACTAGAGGGAAGGCAGCTAGTCATCACCACCCACCGCCAACTCTTGGGCTACTCTTTTACCAACGAAAAGTGGGATTGACCGTCACATTATACGCCCCCACGGCTGGGAGGGCGAGCATGTTTAGCGAACCCGCGACCCTCGGATTACGAGTCGCACGCCTTACGCGCTTGGCCATGCCGGGCCAATATTACGTACAGAGAAGAGAGGAAATAATTCTCTGCCAAAATGTGTTTAAGTTTAGGTATTATAAAATAAAAAGAAGCGTAAACCGAAACTTTTTTCTATGGCGTTTCTTTATTTTCTACTAACTATATGTAACTTTGTGAATTATATATCTTTTAATATACATATATATTTCTTCTAATAAACTAAAATTAAAAATGCCACACAAATCAAAAGGATCCCTAGGGTACAGTCTATAATATGGGCTATAAAATGTACCTTAGGTTGTGGAGGTGACTGAGGAAGTAGGACCCACATTCAGATAGGGATACAGCGTCTATCAGTCTTAACCTCCGTTCGCCAATCTCATATAACTGACTGTTGTGTATTAATCTTATATATAAAATCAATTAGAGAAAATATCACATTATTTTGTAGCTTTGATAGCTATATTTGTTAAAATGAAGGAATATAACTTCTCTACTTCATTATTTCATTATACTATGACGTTTGCTGCAGAGTATTTCTGTCCCCCGCTAGTACAGCGGTAAGTCTACGGATTTACAACGTTAAAATTAGAGGTTTGATTCCCTCGGTGGGATCAGCAGATAGCTTTATGTGGCTTTGCCATAAGAAAAACACACACACAAACACACGCAGAGTATTTCGGAAATCTTGACAAAATAAAGTTTCAACATTTGATCCGAAATAAGATTATGTATGTGAAGATGTAAGATTATGTATGTAAGATTATGTAATGTGTTTATCATTATTGACATATTTCAAACACTTGATAGTAGTCAAGTTATATAACATGAGGCCACGGACTGATCGTTAAAATAAAACCTAACCAGTTGATTTTAAAATCCAATTATGTGCGTAAAACTATGTAATGGTTCTCATAATAAGACACAAACACATGTTTTGAAATCAAGTTCTATACCCCGACTCTGCATGAAAAATGTATGTGTTTGTGTAAAGGTGGCATCGATCTAAAACTAGATGAATATAATCATCTGGTTTCATTGTATAACTGACACTCGGGTGTGGTATGTTAGATATGTCCAATAAACGTAATTAGTGCTCTGTGTTAAAGTCACATTATACCTTTCAAAATAACTTATTAACTGTAATCATAGTTTGTTTAGTTGGTTGTTTGTAGTTAAGCACAAAGCTACACAATGGGTTATCCGTGCTCTGCCCATCACAAGTATCGAAACCTAGTTTCTACCTGTGTGAGTCCACACACACACAGTTGTACCACCGGCAGTAATGATGACTTTAACATGACAAGTAATATGTAGTTATGGGAGGTTTTGCTACTTCTGTGATTACGCGTTCCCTTTTGCTACGTGTAGATACAATGTGTTGTGCACAATAGATGAATCGATCATAGATATTTATATTACCCACCGTTTTACATGCTGTAATAGTGGTGTTATGTCATAAATATTTATATTTCGTTACGAAAAAATCACATCTTTCTTATCCATAATGTCTAAAATAAGGTTTCTCTGTTGCAAAACATATGGCTTCCTCTAATCAAATTTTTCCAATGTAGCAGGTTTATTTCGACCAATCACAGCATACTTTTCTGAGTATAAAAGAGCAACGTCTCAGTAAGAATACTGCTGTTCTTGCTAATCTTATGAACAGAATAAGTTTCTCTTACATAAGTGAAGGTTTTATCTTATATAAACTTACAGTAACTTACGTGACTGTAAAACTGTAATTAAGTTAATGTTATAACGAATGTAGGTGACACAAATAGTAATAACGTGAATTTAAAATATTATATTTTAATTTGAATGGTGTTGTTTTAAGACTCGACCTGGTTATTACAACACTTACTGAACCTCAACCGTTTGGGACCAGATACAAAGTTTCTAATTCTACAACATTTGTTTGCTTTATCCTAAATATTGAGACTTTGTGAAACATTCGCTTGAATTATATGATCATCTAAGAACTGTGGCTTTACTCTAGTGAGATGTGTATGCAAGCTATTGTAGCTGTATTTAAATATATTTGTGAAATACCAAAGTTTCTAAGTTAGTTTATTTTAACTTACGTAACACAAGTTTATTACGAGTGCTGATGTTTTGCTACATGGTAAACTAATTAAAGTATGTTAGTTTTGTTTACTTGTACTCAGTAAACTGTTGTTTTGAGATTTTCTTTTCATTTTAAATCACGAAAATATTGATCTAGTGTGCTCATACTATATTTTTAGGATTATTTAGTATATGGCATAATATTTTGTAATTGTTTCCATAGTGTCTCATCATCAGGACAAAACGTTAATATATATATAGAAAATTTTAAACAAGTTTTACTTTGGAAAGAAAAATGTCTACAAATCAGATGAATCGAAGAAGATCGTCAGAAAACTCTACAATCGAGTTAAGCTCTTCCGCAGCCAACCATCAGACGCCCCCACGACAGCCAAAGTGTTGCTGCCCGTCTAATAGAGTTCACAAGTTATTAGATCGGTTGCATCATTCTTTGTTTTCGAAAGAATCTAGCTCTTCAGAACCTGAAGATGAGGCTTTCATCCAGTGGTTCTGTCTTCCAGTAGATTGTAAAGGAAAGAAGAGAGAAGCAGAATATCGAACGTTTCTCTCACCCAGTGAGTTCTTTATTGAATATTAGCGACACCTGTAGAAATATTTTTATTCTCATCTTGGATGTTTGAACTTTATAACACACAGAATTACTAAGCAAGATACTCTTAACAAAGGCGTTTTGGTCACTCAAAGACATTCAAGTTATTTGTTCGGCATTCGTTGTCTGTAAGCTGAAACTAAAAGTGATATAAAGACTCGTTTTCAGAATTATGCAGACGAAAGACATCAAGACAGGGTTTAACTAGAGTTAAACTAGAGTTTTGATTTTTATACTGTGCAATACAACATTAATGTTAATGATGTTTTACCAGAGTGTATTTTAAAAATTGAACAAATTATCCCGTATTTTCTCAAATTTTATTTGCACTGTGGAATACAACTTAACTTTAAATGAAGTTTTACTTCTCCCTGTATGGTTGAGAAAAGTAACATTGTTTGCAACAACAAGAATCTCAAAACTATGTTTATTTTGTTTACTTCAAATTGTAGTAAATGTGTTCATTTACGGAAGATTTTGTTATATAACTGTATCAGAAAAGGGTTAATTGATTAAGCTTACATCAACTAAAAATGTGTAAATAAAATAAAGTACAGCTTTCAAATGTGATGATATAATTAATTTTATTTTGCGTACTTAAATTAAAACGCATGCAGTTTTAATTAATGTTCTGTATAATAAAAAGGCCTACGAAAAATGTATTTACAAATTATTCTCTAAAAATTCGCATAAAAGTGAACATTAAAGTTATTTATGAAGACTTAATTGTTGATAGAAAAATGAAACTAATTGTGGTGTAAAGTTTATTGTCCGAAGGGTAACACAAGCGACTAGTAACAGGGTAGACTTTATCCAGAGTGCATTTTAAGCATTGTGCCAACTTTTACAGATATGTCGTTTATGATTACTGTCATTTATGTTTTCGAAAAAAGAAGTGCTGATTACTGATTATTTGTTCTTGAATTTCGCGCAAAGCTACACGAAGGCTATCTGCGTTAGCCATCCATTACCAGCGTAAGATTAGAGGGAAGGAAACTAGTCATCACCACATACGACCAACTCTTAGGGCTATTCTTTCACTCCTACCTTCGCGTATCATCTACACGAAGAGACGATTACTTTTTGGGGCCGAGTTATACGTATTTCTAAAGTATGTCAACATCCACACAAGATCTAAAGAAATTAGCATCAAATAGGAATATTTGTTAATTTTTGTTATATATATAAACATACAATAAAGATCTAGACTGTAGTAGAGTAAAAGGCGGCCCCTCAACTTATAGAAATATTTATAAGAACGTAATAATTAAAAATATAACATCACCTCTGGTACTTTGAGCATCCTAGCGTTTGCTTTAGTGTTCGAACGATTGTACTTGTTACTGACCTCCTTTGCACATGTGAAAATGTTCATCTTCGTATTGAACTAATGTAGAACAAACTCAACTATTGATCATTGTAATATAGACTTCATACTAAAATCTATATATAACAATAAAATGTACAATGTCATTCTGTAGAGATGAGGGGAAAACCAGATTGTCAAAACGTTTAAGATGAAGTGAAATACTATTTCTAATTCAAGCAACATGACGTTCTTGATTTTCATATCAAGTGATAGTGACTCGGATCTGACAATTATTCTGCACATCTAACTATCGTAACACATTCTGGATTGATAATAAACATATTAAATGATTCTGAAAGAAATGAAACTGTAAAGTTCATTGTGGGACAGACGAAATTATTGTTCATCATACCTAAATACTGTAGAACTGACTGAATTGTGGTTCACCATACCTAAATACTGTATAACTGACTGAATTGTTGTTCATCATACCTAAATACTGTAGAACTGACTGAATTGTTGTTCATCATACCTAAATACTGTAGAACTGACTGAATTGTTGTTCATCATACCTAAATACTGAAGAACGGACTGAATTGTTGTAGATCATACCTAAATACTATAGAACTAACTGAATTGTTGTTCATCATACCTAAATACTGAAGAACGGACTGAATTGTTGTAGATCATACCTAAATACTGTAGAACTGACTGAATTGTTGTTCATCATACCTAAATACTATAGAACTGACTGAATTATATTCATCATATTTAATTACTGTAGAAGAGGCTATCGTTGTCTATCAAATATAACACAGACTGAACAAGTGATCATCCTATCTAACTGTTGTAGAAACACTGAGCTGTTCATCTTACATCTGGTCCTTATAGCACCGACTGATTGTTGTTAGTCGTATTTTACTCTAGTAGAACAGACTGAATTGTGTCCATCTCAGCTACCTTCTGTAGAACATCCTGATTTATTCCTCACCGTATCTAACTGTAGCACGTACTATATGTAGTTGCAGGAGAAGACGTTATTTTTATTATAGCATTAACCGATCTTGTGACATAAACGCAATTTAGAAATTAGTTTTTATTTGGATTCAGAGATTTCGCATAAAGATGGAAGTATGTAAGCCGTGGAACAATTGTACAAGTAAATAGCATAAGACATTTGTTGAAGTCTATATCTGAAGAATCCAATTGAAAAGCTAGTAAGCAGTTTGAGAGAAATGCGATTCAGGATATAGAATTATCGGTTCTGTGAAGATAAAAGGCAAAATAATAATTTTTGCCATAGAATCCCAATAGGTGGCGAGAGCTATGCTACACCAGCTTTCCAAAATAATTTGATACCAGAATGTAATCACTATTTCAACAGTAGTAATTCTTGCGAAACCGAATACGTAAGAAGTTGTGAAAACTTAAAAGTAATAACTCATTAGTTACCTTCTTTCCAGTTCATCAGTTCAAAATTAAGTTTGGTTGGAGGTCCCACTCACCAGCTACCTTATCCCGGGTCTATTAATTCAAAATAAGAACGAGTGTGCAGAACTAGCTCTTCTTTAGTTGTGTACGAACATTTTAGAGCAAATAACATCGTGGAGATGAGAAGAATAGCTATAAAAACTATGTGAAATTAGAAACTAAAAATTATCTTTATGAAAAATTAATGCCTTAAGTATATCTCATCTTTTCCAAATTATTTTAAACAACGGGTTAATGTCATCTCGATAAATATTTCACTCAAATAACCTTTACGAAATTGTTTGCTATTAAGCACAAAGTCATACAACGGGTTATCTCTTCTGTTCTCATTGTGAGTGCTGAAATCCGATATACCAGATCTAATTATCCACCTCTGACCCACTTTTATGGTAACTTTTATGTTTTTATCAAAAGAAAGTGAATTTGTGGTAAATAATGAAATAAATACGAAATTAGTCTTAAGTTACATTCAAAAACGTAAGATTTTCAAAAAGTAGCTCTTTAATGAAAGAAAATTTCAGATTTTTTTGAAATTTAAAAGTATATATACATATATATAATTTTTATTACAGCGCCATCTTCATTTATGCGGACGAAGACGTTCGTTCGCTACGTGTATCTCTTGTAGTTTAAGAGTCACTGTATTTATTGAAAATTATTTATATCTGTTAAACTTGAAGAGAGACTATTTGAATATTAGGTTATCAGGGTGTAGTTTAAATATTTTTTACGGGATGCCAAATATTCACAAAGAGGAATGCTCCTGGCGACTTATAGTATCTAGTTATGAAACTTAACGATCATTCTTAGGTTAATTTTTTGTTTAAAATTTTAAATTTAGCTGCAAATAAGTACATTCCCTGAAAGGTAATTTTGTGTTTTCTCACAAACTACAACAGGTAAAATTTGATAATAAAGTACATTGTGTTAATTTTATATGGGATCATTATATACAAATATACCATTCGAATAAACCATATGATTGAGTCCTGATTTGATTTACAATGAGAAGTTTGCTGGAATCTCAGCATTTTTCGTTAAAAACAATGTGTTGAATTGAGAATAGTCAGCTTAAATTTCCATACTTTCTAATGGAAGTTGATAAGCCTGAAAATATGAAAGAAAACCTCCAAGATGGTGTGAAAAAAGATAAAGAATTTAAATAATTCACTACATATATTAATTAATACTTTTAGGTGACTAAGGTAACTTTCATTCAGTGTAACTATAAGGGTTTTCATTCAAATCTAGATAGTATCAAGACTTTGTCTGATTTTAACAAACCACTTGGAACACACTATAGACTATATTCGTAAAACTGTTCAACATTTTTGGATTTGACAATTTTCAACACTGTGGAATAAGAAGGATTTATGATTGATGTATTCATGAATTTGAAATGATGCTTGAATGTCATTATGTCTTATCCATGCTCATGCCATTTTATGTTCTATCAGAGGTCTTCTTTGGTGGAAGCATATACAGATCAGTTATATTTAAATAATCTTAAAGAAAAGCTGCCTCTTTGTTATATTTGAAACTTTTTACTGACATATCCTGCTATACAATTAATACAAATGTGAGAGGTAGATCTGTGGAAAGCCTACTATTGTATCATAATCTTTCCCTTTCGAACTCTGCCTACTATTGTATCATAATATTTCCCTATTGAATTCTGGTGCCTTGACATACGCCCATAACCCATGTTAGGCTATTATTACAATTTAATTATGCATTTCTTCATCTTTTTTTTTCTGTTACTTTCTTGCAAGTAAACACCAGTCTTATGATGGTGGATATTTTTCTATATATACGATTAGTATCCAGCCATATAGGAACCTGGAGAAGGTACATATATATCTATTTTTATATAGACATTGCTTCAATGCTTTATTACATTTTGATACTGCTTTTGGTTGGTTAGTTTATCAAGACTATTTTAATTGCACATTCTATGTTCACTGTTTGTTTTATTTAAAACTTCGTTGGATTTACCACTCATTATTGACCAAGGTAGATTCTTGCTTACCAGTGAGCTCATTGCGTCCATAATAAATCGAGAAACATTTTCAAGAGGTAACCATTTATTTCAACCTTATTGTTTGGGAAGGATAGAGCCTAGGTTTCAAATATCCAATGACAGAGCTCATGTATTGAAATCGTTTTCAGTATCTCTTCTTCTAACAATTCCAAGATTATATAGAACAAGATACGAAAAGTAAAGTAGAAGTATACATTCTTTCCTTATTCCCTCGTTATGGACAGGTAGTGGTAAATCTTCTAGGAACTTCCAATTCGTTTGAGGAGTGTTTGGTGCACAGTAGCGGAAGTCTTTTTCCAATATATTGCATGTGGGCACATCCCATTTACATCTGCGGGTAGCGGGTTCAAATCCCCGTCACACCAAACATGCTTGTTCTCTCAGCCGTGGGGGCATTATAATGTGACGGTCAATCCAACTATCCGTTGATAAAAGAGTAGCTCAAGAGTTGGCGGTGGATAGTGATAATTAGCTGCTTTCCCTCTTGCCTTACACTGCAAAATTAGAGACAGCTAGCGCAAATAGCCCTTGTGTAACTTTACGCGAAATTCAATTACAAATAAACAAATTATTGTATTAACAGACCCGTATGCTACTAGGTAAAATGGAGACATTAATATTGACAAAACGTTCTTAGGATTACAACGCTGGAAAGCGCCCAGATAGATCATTGTGTAGCTTTGTACTTAAACGAAAGCAAATCAACACTACTTATCAACGTTAATCACCGAAGGAAGACGAACAAAGTTTTAACACAGTGTAGTAGTGTTTTTATATAGCTTAGGATAAATAAGTATGGTAAGTTTCTGATTTCCTAAACAAGCATGTTGTTAATACATTTATTTTTTCACTGTTAAAATCTAAGGTTTAGATCAGTTTTACAATGGCGGCAACCGTCGTGAAGTCTTCTAATTTAGCAATATACTATTAGGAATAAAACATAACATCACCATCATAACTACGTTTGTAACAGTTTCAAGTCAACTGTCTCAGGAATCACCTACAAAGTACCAACAAGCATATATATATACATATTAAGTATTATTGACTTTATGGTTTCCGTAACCACGTGAAAATCCTTTTTCGACCTTATTTGATAAACGCTTGCTGAAATGTTCTGTCAAAGTCGATTCACTAACACAGACTTGCGATACTTTTATTGTCTTCAAATGTTTACACCTTCTACAGTAATTCCTATACATTGAAATCTGAAAATGGTATCAATGTTTCTACGTCATGTACAGACATTTTAACAAAACGTCATATTTACTTTTACACAAGTGAATCATTTTCGTTAAAAACGGATCACATTTTGTTGTATGTGTGTTTTGCTTACAGCAAAGCCACATCGGGCTATCTATAGTGTCCAATAGAGGATTCAAGGCCCCTAATTTTAACAGTATAACTCCGAAGACTTACGTTGTCCCGGTGGGAACCAGAATTTTTTATACTTAAAATGTTGACAACTACTGACTATAGATTTCTTTTGACTAATAGCGACGTGAAAGTCTTATCGATAGTTCTAGAACTCAAACATAATAATAAGAAATGTTCATTGTGGTAAAAAAATTATTAATTTGATCTAAGTAATGGTTTCCAGTGTTTATTTTTCTTCCCGATTTGTAAAACATCCTAACGTGATAGAAAAAAAAAACGAAGACGACAGTTACCTCAAACAAGTACGTAAAACAACTGAAAGTGAATAAATTCACCGATAAGTCAGCGACATTCTTCTGACAAAAAAAAAATAATAAGTTGGATACATAAAACAGGACAGGTTAGACACAACTGAAAAGAAGAGGAACCAAAATAGAAAGTTGAGGAAAAGTTGTATTGGTTTAGCAAATTTTAAAATATTAATTCCTGCTACTTTAAGTTATAAATATTGTTGTTTCTCGAGCTTGAACTACGGGCGTTTATCACACCCTGGAGTTAGTAGAATTTAGGTTCTATTTTGCACGTTTCTGCTTTCTTTCCAAACGGTGAAAGAACCTAGTTGATCAATAACACAAGTATCATTATGACACTGTATCAGTGACAATATGTTATTATCAATATATATAAATAATGCAAGTATCATTATGACACTTTATCAGTAGTATTGTGCTATTATCAACTTATATAAATAATGCAAGCATCATTATGACACTGTATCAGTAGTATTGTGTTATTATCAACTCATAAATAATACAAATGTCATTATGATACTGTGTCAGTAGTATTGTGTTATTATCAACTCATATAAATAATACAAGTATCATTATGACACTTTATCAGTAGTATTGTGCTATTATCAACTTATATAAATAATACAAGTGTCATTATGACACTGTATCAGTAGTATTGTGTTATTATCAACTCATAAATAATACAAGTGTCATTATGACACTGTATCAGTAGTATTGTGTTATTATCAACTCATAAATAATACAAGTGTCATTATGACACTGTGTCAGTAGTATTGTGTTATTATCAACTCATATAAATAATACAAATGTCATTATGACACTGTGTCAGTAGTATTGTGTTATTATCAACTCATATAAATAATACAAGTATCATTATGACACTTTATCAGTAGTATTGTGCTATTATCAACTTATATAATAATACAAGTGTCATTATGACACTGTATCAGTAGTATTGTGTTATTATCAACTCATAAATAATACAAGTGTCATTATGACACTGTGTCAATAGTATTGTGCTATTATCAACTTATATAAATAATACAAATGTCATTATGACACTGTATCAGTAGTATTGTGTTATTATCAATATATATAAATAATGCAATTATCATTATGACACTTTATCAGTAGTATTGTGCTATTATCAACTTATATAAATAATGCAAGCATCATCATGACACTGTATCAGTAGTATTGTGTTATTATCAACTCATAAATAATACAAGTGTAATTATGACACTGTATCAGTAGTATTGTGTTATTATCAACTCATAAATAATACAAGTATCATTATGACACTGTGTCAGTAGTATTGTGTTATTATCAACTCATATAAATAATACAAATGTCATTATGACACTGTGTCAGTAGTATTGTGTTATTATCAACTCATATAAATAATACAAGTATCATTAGGACACTTTATCAGTAGTATTGTGCTATTATCAACTTATATAAATAATACAAGTATCATTATGACACTTTCTCAGCAGTACTGTGCTATTATCAACTTATATAAATAATGCAAGCATCATTATGACACTGTATCAGTAGTATTGCGTTATTATCAACTCATAAATAATACAAATGTCATTATGACACTGTGTCAGTAGTATTGTGCTATTATCAACTTATATAAATAATACAAGTATCATTATGACACTGTGTCAGTAGTATTGTGCTATTATCAACTTATATAAATAATACAAGTATCATTACGACACTTTATCAGTAGTATTGTGCTATTATCAACTTATATAAATAATACAAGTATCATTATGACACTGTATCAGTAGTATTGTGTTATTATCAATATATATAAATAATGCAAATATTATTATGACACTTTATCAGTAGTATTGTGCTATTATCAACTTATATAAATAATGCAAGCATCATTATGACACTGTATCAGTAGTATTGTGTTATTATCAACTCATAAATAATACAAGTGTCATTATGACACTGTATCAGTAGTATTGTGCTATTATCAACTTATATAAATAATACAAGTATCATTATGACACTGTATCAGTAGTATTGTGTTATTATCAATATATATAAATAATGCAAGTGTCATTATGACACTGTATCAGTAGTATTGTGTTATTATCAACTTATATAAATAATACAAGTATCATTATGACACTGTGTCAGTAATATTGTGTTATTATCAACTCATATGAATAATACAAGTATCATTATGACACTGTATCAGTAGTATTGTGTTATTACAAAAAGGGATGAGATTATCATTTGAGGGAAATATATTTTCGATTTCTTTTATTTTCGAATGGACTTTAGTTTCTATACCATTAACCATTTCTCTACCTGTAATGGCCAGGTAGTTAAGTAACTCCACTCGCAATCCTGAGATTGCAAGTTCGAATCCCGTCCCACCAAACATGCTTGCCTTTTCAACCGTAGGAACGTTATAATTTGGCGGTAAATCCCTCTATTCGTTGGTAAAAGAGCATTCTTAGAATTGGCGGTGGGTACTGAGAACTAGTTGCCTTCCATCTATACTTACACTGCCAAATTAGAGACACCAGCCGCAGATAACCCTCGTGTAGCTTTGTACAAAATTTAAAAAAAAATTTCTAAATTTTTATTTCCCTTTATCCATAGCTTAATTAAATAATACAAGGACTACATAATATTATATCCAAACATACCAAACTATGCTTGTTTCATCAACATAGACGTTCAAGTGGCTTTTCTTCTAATTAATTGATACTTAGTCCTGATTAAAACGACTTACTTACATTATTTAGACCTAAAAATTAACCCGGTAATGGGTTTTTAAGTTTATAGAGATAATGGTTCTAATGTGTTATTTCATCGTTTGGATATCGTCGCTGTTAGCTATATTATCGCATGCATAATTATACGAATAATTAGAAATGTATAAGCACATTACATTTACATTTAAATGTAATGTGCTTATACATTTATGGACTTAAAACACGTACTGCGCAACTTAAACAATATGTTGATTTTGAGTGATTTAGTTAATCAAACAATTTTAGCTATTCTTAAAGCCATCAACCTCCAGCGTAGAGTTTCGTCAGTCAATAGGCTGTTTGAAGCCTACGACTTTGTTCATATCGCTTCCTTTCCTCAACAGTCTAGGAATTCTCATCTATTTCTCATTTAACTCAAAATTTCACACACTTCGCCGTTAATTTTAGCATTACTTCATTTATTTTCTAATATAAACAAACATTTTGTAATAGAATTACAAGCAGGGGCTATTCCAATGTCAGATCAAAAAAGTGGAATACTTTTCATTTATGAAAGGAAACATTAAAGGAATAATAAGTATTTTCTTTGGTTTTTTCAGACAGCTTTCTTTTGAGTACAAGAACAATAAATTAGTTGTGTCAAATTGTATCAATATGTTCATTTCATAGATTCTTGCACTATAACTGTAATCTTTAAAAAAATTCCATCCAGCTCCAATGATATAGAGACTTGTACTGGTCTTATTACAAAGTCTAGGTATTTTTCATGATAAATGTAATTTATTGGGATTTTATACAGATCAAAATACGACTGTGCCTGTGTTATGCACATACTAGACATAATTTTTTCTTTATAGAATTGACACCCATTTAGTTGTGGTGAAATTTACAAATTCATTGGCACTGTCAGGTAAAGTTAATGCCGACAGGAAAAAAAATACAATTTATTTTTTGGAATAAACTTAAAACGAAATAATCATTTTCCTTCTCATAATCTATCTGAACCATTATTTTATTATTATTAATGGACAAACTTTGCCTAGGATTGAACTTAATTTATGTTCAGCTTAATTTTTCTACGTATTTTAGTAAGTTATTATTGGTTTTTTGGTTTATTAAACTTTGAGTGAGATGTTTATCAAGCAGTCTACTCTTTAAGCTTCAAATTTATTAGAGAGCTACGATATCTGCGCTCTTTGAATGTAAGACCATTCCAACGTTTGAATAAGAGTAAATTATTCATTTACATTCTGTTTATAATTGTGATAACATAATTTATATAACGAACGTATATCGATAATTACACATTATAATGTATATGGTGAGTCGCGTAATGTTATGGACCTGTTGTGCCAAAAGAACATATAATTATTAAACAACTTCGTTAATAATCAGCACTATCCATACTATAAGCATAATTAATTACAAAAGTAACAGATGCTATTAAATTCATGATTGTTTAACGTCTATATGATTTTATGAATAACAGCATTTATAAATGTGTTCACCATATAAGTTATAAAATTAACAACTGTTTTTTGCTAGTTTCAATTTGTTACTATCTTGTCAGCTAACAACTCAACCATTTGTTATTGTACAAGGTTTACAAGTACATGCATTCTCTTTCAGAAACAGTTTTAAGGAAATACAAAAGAAAAACTCTGTCTAAGACTGTATTTAACAGTGTGAAACAAAGTATTATTATATTCTAAGGTTTGAAACCCTCACGTTCCTGAAACTTCGACAGCCTAAATAATTTATTGTTTGTAAGAAAACACAGACTTTGTTTTTTTCATATTTGTCCAATAACTTGAAAGTTGTTAAAGCTAACGATCTTAAACCTGAATCGCTGTATTGTATCGTTGCGATATAAAATACAATGTAAAGAGAGATTGTTTAGGTACATTTTATCTTACAACATACTAACATATTGACAGCTTGTAAAATCAAAGGTTTGCTTTTTATTTCAGGAAAATAGTCCTCATACATTAAGCAAAGGTTGAAATTTGGAATTTGACCAGAATTCCTTCTAGTTGTTTCAATTTCTCTTCTTCTGTTTGTTCATTTACGCTTCTTTATAAACTCTTCTACAGCTCAAAAATAAGATAGAGAGATTATAATAGTAAATTTTAGGTTTTATTAATTTCAACTGTATATTTTTCAATAAAGTTTCATGTCCAGTAGCCTTAGCAATTCTAAACATTTTAATGAAAGCTTTAGGTAAAGGGAGACGGTTAAACGTTCTTTATTATTATCACATAAAACCAAATTAGTTAAAAAACATCTCTTAAAATATTGATATTTAATACATAAATTTGTCATTGGAAGAAAACAGGCTTATTTGTTTTAAATACTTAAAATCTTGAAAATCAAACTATTGTTACTGTTCAACACTATTTTTTCAATTTGACAGTTAAATATTTATACATTAGGGACAATACATTTTCTTAAATTCTGCTACTTACCAACTTCTATTACAAGTGAAATCGCTTTCTCTTTTCAATTTTTCTAACTAGTAACTGTACGTACTCTTAATTTTGTATTTCAATATATATATATATATAGATGAAATAATACGCCCTTATTACATATCTACTGAACTTTTTAACTACCATTTTGACTAGTTGCCAGCAAATAAACTCATCTTGTGTTTAGAAAATACATTATGGTCATGGTTAAAATACAAGGTGAACATAACTGAAGTTAGTAAAATATGTTAAACTGAATTGTACAAAATTCTCGAGTTAACCTGACATTAAATACGATATGAAAAAAATTTTATGTCAAAAAGTAACAATATCCAACTGAGAACATTTCGGTATTTTATTATATCAATAATATTCAATTTTAATATGATTTTATTCATTCTTTCAGAGTCTTCCTTTGTAATATACAAATGATCCATCGAGTCTCTTTCAACACAAACTATTATTCAGCTTTTTTCATGAATGGTACATCCGCTGTCGACTATGGAATGTTCTGGAACATAAGTATACGGTTTTATCTATTGTGAATCACAAAACTTTGACAGAAACATCTGACGAAGCATAACTATTTGGCATCTGTTAAAAAGAAAAACACTGAAAAAAAAAACTAAGTTACTGTTATGGTACATCTGAAGTTTTAGCTAAGTAGAAAATGCCGTTTCAGCATTTCTTGCTGATAAGGCGTAGGAAAAATTAATAACCGAGTGTGAATAGTTAATTAAGGTAAGATATAATGTCTTAAGTTTAAAATAAAGAATCTTAAAGTGAAACTAATAATTTGAAAACTGTTTTCTGAGAACCCAAGTAATAATGTGATCAGCGGTTGATAAAATCCCCAAATTTTGTGTATGGCTTCTTTGGATCCCAATAATTAACTGTGGTGTAACATCTCTCCAGCATTTTACCTGTTATCCACGTAAAAAACTAGCATAGAAGATGGTCAAGATCCAGGGTAAAAAGCCACTATATTTGGTTGTGTAAGTCATAGGAAGGACCGAGTGTTATCTGTATATGGGTTTTGAAGTAAAGGAATCAGACTTTTCTACTTACACTTTTATTACCTCTTAAACATATAAGGGAAATCAAGAATGTAGAATTTGGGTATACGAAGGCCCAATGCCATAAATATATTTATTCGTTGCTTGTTTGTTCATACCAGACAAGTGTCAGTTTCGTAGTGCGTTGTCAGATAATTCGATAATATTCTTTATAAAACGTAGAGATTTACATTCTACAAAATAAAAACACTTGTAACCTTAATTGCATTCATCAATGGAAAAACCTTAACCCTGACTTTTCTTTTACTTTTGTAACCGCAATAGACATTCCTCAGGATATATGTATCCTCTGTGAGGCGAAACAAACCATACAAAAAGTCTAAAACAAGTATAACTACAAACATATGTACTTACATGTAAAACGCAACCAAAAATACAGACACATAAAAAAGGTTTCAAGCAGAAATATTCATGTATCTTTGTATAAACTAGAAAGTAAGTAAAATATATCGTTCTTATACTTCTGAAATAAACGAGATATTTATAAAAAAAAAAGTTACTATATTTATTCTGTCAAACCCCAGAGTGTGACAGAAGTTCAAAAAATGATACACTTGATGTGTAAATACGAAGGAAGGTATACAGAAGTATGATTCCAATAGTCATGAGACAGGTTTAAATTAATTATATAGAATCTTGTCATATAGAAAAACCAAGTAAACATTCTGATATATATATATATATTTTGTTTGTTTTGTTTTTTGAATTTCGCGCAAAGCTACTCAAGGGCTATCTGCGCTAGCCGTCCCTAATTTAGCAGTATAAGACTAGAGGGAAGGCAGCTAGTCATCACCACCCACCGCCAACTCTTGGGCTACTCTTTTACCAACGAATAGTGGGGGTGACAGTCACATTATAACGCCCCAGGGCTGAAAGGGCGAGCATGTTTGGTGCGACCGGGAGTTGAACCCGCGACCCTCGGATTACGAGTCGAACGCCTTAACACGTTTGGCCATGCCGGGCCTATATATATATACTTTTGTCATACACCACGAACAAACCCGATCTCCTTTTTTTTGAGGATGAGAGAAACTTGTAAATAAATACATTTATCCTTATGGAAGCTTCAATGAATAAGATAAATGATAATGTATAATTTGAATTATCTGAAATATTTATTTTTTATTATTATATATTTTACAGTTTAAGAAGATTTTCTCTACCTGTAAATAAGTGATAGTTACCGTAGAAATTAAAATTAGCCTGGCAACCACAAAAACGGATCTTACAATCAATCAGTCTGTGAACAGTTTTATTAGTGTCACTTTGACATAGTATTCGATTTCCTTAGTAGGATAAAATGACATATTTATAGAATATAAGAATGTAAGATGTGAGTGGTAAAGAAAATAATAAAGAGGGAAGAAATTTCTGTATTTTGAAACATTTTATGAACAGATTATTGTAATCTATCTGACAGTTTCATATAGCGTTTTTTACTCTTGAACGAAGAGTCGCTGATGGTAAAGAAGAAAACAGTTTTCTTGCTTTAGGTTTTGATAGAAGACAAAATAACTACTACAAAAAGCTGTAATAAATTTTATGGACGTTGCTTTCACCGCTTTCTGGAAATATCCTACACAGTAATAAAAACAAAAGCAATGTGTAGGTAACAACGACCTCTTAAAAATATTGGCGCAGAAAACAGGGGGAACAACAGGCCGCTATCCACCTACTTTCATAAAGGAAGTCCCAACCTTCCCACTTTTAACCGTAAAAGGAAGAACTTGCAACAATATATACTTGAAAGTAAATAACTCTGCGTATTACCACCTTTGTAGACTTGTTGACAAGTTGTCTCTGTGCGGGCGGAAATTGTATTTACTTCTGTAACATGAATAAAAAATCCAAAAACTGAGGTAAAAGGCAAAACAAGGATTGTGACCGATTGTGATTGAAGCATATAATTACGTTTTTCTCTATTACTGCTTTAAAAACATAATTTCAGTATGAAAATTTCAGGAGACCACCAAATGGCAGAAGTTTATTCCACGAAAATAACATAAACTTTCATTATTAATTTTAATTGATAAGTATATTTGTTTTTTAAACTGTTCATTACACTTGAGAATGTCCTCCAGTGGAATAGCAGTAAGTTTACTAAATTGCAACGCTAAAATATGATGTTCAGTTCCCCACTGTAGACACAACAGTCCAACGCAGTTTTGCATAAAAAAATAAACGTGCAGGTACTTTAGAATATTAAAATATATTTTAAGGAATTATATAAAACTAACTCGTTGCAGTGTATTTCCTAATCATATTCCACTACGGTTAAACTGTCAAGTGAAAACGATTCATACATCACCTTTGATTTCTCAGATACTAGGAAAATCATAGAAGCCAAAATGCATTTATCTAGAGAGAATAGTTCGATTACTGTCTGTCTATTACAGTTTCAATTACGGGGAGGAGGGGGAGGGGCAAGAGGGATGTGAGGTGGTTATAAATAAAACGAGTGTTAGTATAATACGCCAAATATAATACAAAGTGTGGGATCATCTAGCCTAAGCGAAGAGCATAAAATTTATCAAGAAAGTAAATATATCGATTCAGTTTTAAACAACTCGTTTCTGAATTAAGGAATTTTTGTTATATCACCAAATATTTTAATTAAAATAAACCGCTTTAATCAAACGAGACTCTAATTAAGAAATCAACAAATATTTTTTTCTAGTTTTGTTGCCTGTACATTTCGTTTTATACTTTCAGTATATAGACTAACAACAATATTCATTTATACTTTTGTTGCTAAGCAACATGACATAAAATCCATTGTTACCAAACCGCACTAACTTTCCTATGTATTAGAAGTTTTATCTAACAGGTTTTTACCAATAATTATTCTATGAATACGCCACAAATATATTTCATAAATTATCTTAATTTTGATTGGCTCCCAAAGAAATTTACTACATTCGGCTGCCTCGACTGCAGTTTTCTGCCCCTTTGTTGGTCGAGCTTGATTTCGCAAAATTTATTTATTTCAGATTAGGGTATATTATAAGGTGGGGGTGGTAGTACTTGCCCGTCATTTTTTGACAGACTATACATTAATTTGTTTATAGTGTGTAGTGTGTTTTAATGAAAAATAGTATATAAAAGTATACCCATATGAAGACATCATGAATGTTTATCTAGACATAAAATACGCATTATAAATATAACCTATTTGAGTCAGTGTAACATGAAAATACAAAATGCTATTTTAATTAACCTTAGAACATCATTAGATAAAACTAACTAGTTAAATTAACAAATTATTTTATTTTCTGACACAAGGCATGTGTTTTTAACTAACTCTTCTAGCATAAATACTAAAGGCCTGGCATGGCCGAGCGCTTTTAGCGATTTAACCTCAGTAGATTTCGACACACAACACCAACACCATGTCAACAACTACATAAATACAAACCAAGCTTCATTCTCACCAGGATTTCCCGGAGAGACACTAGAAGCATACTCAAATTCAATCAATAGAAAAATAACCATATCCGAACTAAAGATTAATATCAAAAACTTGAAGAACACTTCCCCCGGACATGACCAAATACCAAATATTATTCTCAAAAAAAGTTCCACTCTCCTACTACAACACCTCACAAACATCATGAACATTTCACTGGCGACCGGGTATTACCCTGACACGTGGAAAAAAGCCATCATAACAACGATCCCCAAGAAACAAACTAACAGAACAAATCCAGATAATTTCCGCCCCATCAGTCTGTTAAGCTGCCTTGGCAAACTGATGGAGAGAATTATCTCCAACCGTCTCCTCCATTTTTGCGAATCAAACAACATCATTCCAGAATCACAAAATGCCTCCAGGTAAAATAGACAAACAACAGATCACCTCACACGACTCACCGAATCAATCTACAAAGCTTACAACAACAATCAAGTAACCATCGGGGTATTCCTAGATGTCAAAAAAGCATTCGACAGCGTTTGGCACAACGCCATCATATACAAACTAAATCACCTACAAATAAATCCTACGATAGTCAAATGGATTTCAAATTTTTTAACCAATAGAACAGCACAAGTAAAAGTCAATAAAACCATATCCAAATTATTTAATATAACGGCAGGAGTGCCCCAAGGATCAGTCCTCTCTCCACTTCTATACATAATTTTCGTCAGTGACATACCTTTTCCAAATCTAACATACACACACAATTCACAATACGCAGACGACATCGCAATCTGGAGCACCTCCAGAAACCCAGTAATGGCCATGTCTCGCGTACAAGAATCACTAAACAACGTCTCAACATGGAGCAACAAGTGGAGGGTCGTGTTAAATCCGACAAAAACACAAGCAATCACCTTCTATAGAAAACTAAAGAAGCAAAGAAAAAATCTAGAAAAATAAAACTATCACTTGGAAACACAACCATTAACATGAGCAAAAACATCACATTCCTTGGCGTCACTTTCGACACAAAACTAACATGGAAAAAACACATAAACAATATACACTCATCAATCAGAAAAAGGATTTCATATCTAAAGACTATAACTGGTAAACAATCGAAATGCGCACCGAACACCATTATACAAATATATAAGGCTTACATCCGTCCACTAATAGAGTACGGATGTCAAGTAACATACAATATGTCAAACAACACACTCCAAAAAATCCAAGTGCAACAAAACAAAATATTAAAATCCGCATTCAGTTTACCATCTTTTACGCCAACAAATTATCTACACCAAATTAGTAATTTACCAACTATAAGAGACAGAATAACAGAACTTTCTCTCAAATATTATCTAAAAGCAGAAAATAGAAACAAACTAACGGCATCACTACACAAATTATCAAGTGCACCAACGAAATACATATCACCTTACAACATATTTCAAGAATCACAATCCACTCAACAAAGAATCTAAATAAATAAAATCTATGTTATTAACATGAATTCCTTTTTTTCAGGTACAGGGCACACGACAGGCAAAACTTTCGGCGCCTGTCGTGTGAAAGTGGGTTTTCTCGGGGCGCTCCCGTTTCCCCCCACATCGGATTCTTCGGGCATTGGATTTCTAGATCCCAGCCTAGGCAACCTTTTTGCCAGACCCAGAATCGGGCCGTTTGATTTGATCTGAATTTGAATGAATTACATTCATGTTCACATCTGCCCAACTTTTTCATTTCGGGACAGGTCCCGGCCTTTCTTTCCTCTGCTGCCTTTGCCTCCACCCAAAAGAACATTTAGTGAGACATTCTCCACCCAAAAAGTCAAGAATAATAACGATAATTAATTTATTAAAATAATAATAAAAAAACCACCACTTAATCTTAATAACAATTCACGAAAGGGGACGAAGAGGAACTACAAAGTTCCTGAACACCCCAGTTGGAGAGAGAACTCTTCTGATTTCTCTTTCTCTAAACTGAACCCCTGCCACGTTAGTTTAGTTTAGTTTAGTGGCCGAGCGCGTAAGGCGTGCGACTCGTAATCCGAGGGTCGCGGGTTCGCGCGCGCGTCGCGCTAAACATGCTCGCCCTCCCAGCCGTGGGGGTGTATAATGTGAATGTCACCCCCACTATTCGTTGGTAAAAGAGTAGCCCAAGAGTTGGCGGTGGGTGGTGATGACTAGCTGCCTTCCCTATAGTCTTACACTGCTAAATTAGGGACGGCTAGCACAGATAACCCTCGAATAGCTTTGTGCGAAATTCCAAAACAAACAAACATAAATGCTAAGCTTTCGAATGTATGGATGTAAAATATTGTGGCAAATATTTAAAAACTACGACAATCTTATTTTAACTGCTTAACAAAAAATCATAAAAAAATGAAAAAGTCAAATTAGAATAGAGTCAACTATGAATAACAAGTCATTACAAAAGTGCTTATTAATAATTATTAAGCTATGCTTACACAGAGAGAGCACTATTCCAGAATAATAGAACAAAATTATAATCAACTAGTAAGTATCCAATGTCAGAGGTAAGTAGTGGGCAAAAATGTTAACTATTAAAAATATCTGTATTTCATTATGTTCATACATTAGCTTGCTGGCTTTAATTCTTAATTACTTGTAAATAATTTAGTAAAGACTTACACAATGACATCGAAGAAAATAGGTTTATTGAAAAAAGTTGAGAAATAATAGGAATAATGTTCATCTTTTTAAAAGATTTATTTTCCTATATGATTCTGTAATTATAAATATTTAATATATTAACCACGTCTTGATGTTTTTAGTTAAAACAAAAACTGTAATCACATTGTCTAATTAAAATACACGAGGATAATCTATAAATACTTGTATCACTTATGTGAGGATTGACTTTTAATACAATAAAAAGCTCGATCATTCTTTGATTCTCTGGTGAAGTTAATCTTATGATAAAGGAAGGTCTAACTACTGGAAATTCTCTGATTGTTGGGTTTTTAACTATGTTCAACCATATTATGCAACGTAAACACACTAGTAAGAAAATATGGTTTGCGATAGTATATGTACATATGATATAAAAGTAATGCTGTTTTAAAGGTTTCAAATGGATGAGTTTTAGTAATGTATATGTTGTTATCAGAAACGTCTTTACAGGAGTATTAAACACGATGCTTGTTTAAAGAAGCTACGTAAAGTTGCAAAGGTGATATTAAAAGAATGTTCATGTGCTGTCTCTATTAACAACATATTTATTTTTCTACATTATATGTTACATTTATAAACGTGGTCTAATATAAATAAATAACACAGACTTAAAACAATATATAAATGAACTTTGACAGGGTTAATGTAACAACAAAAAATGATAACCAAAAGAAAACTAATAGCATAACATTAGGTTTCCAAAGATGTTAAAGAAATCGAGCTGAATCTATCAGAAACTGATTTTCGTTATAGATAAATATATTTGTCTGCCTAGAATCCTAAGAAAAAAATGGCTATTTGTTCAATCTGATTAAATACGTTGATTTCTGTGTGCTTACACAAATTCATAACAGCATCAAGAAAAGTGTTCTGCTCCAACGATTTCATTTACAATTTTGTATTAATGAGTACGATATAAATAATACATACAGGGTGGCTCGTAAGTCCCTACCCATCCATATACCTTATGTATCCAGTGTATCTGTGTGCTGTCCCTCATTCTCGCTACATAATATTATGCGACGCCATGTTCTGTGAGACATTCTCCTCAACATAGCAGGGGTTATTGTTCCAAATGCCGCGGTAACAGCTGCCTTCAACTCATCATTAATATTATAACGTTGTTTATAATAACATATGGATGGGTGGGGACTTACGGACCACCATGTAATAAAGTAATATAATCAAATAATAACTGCCAAAGGAAAAATACCTATTTATATGTTAAGAGTAACAACGAAGCATATTATTATTTTAGTTAATATAAATATTTGGCTTCTGTGAGTAAAGCATTTATATCGGTAGATTGTGGGACGTTTCCCTTACAGAGTGGAACTTCATCAGTTATACAGAAACAGCAGACATGAAACTTTCTTTGCAACCTCCTACATTATCATCCATTCTGGCTCCTCCACCTTAGTAAAATAAATATAGAAGGACGCATGTAACGTAATTTCTGTTTAATCAACACAACTATATCAATTTGTTTTCTCTTATTTATATAAGATTCATTTTTTAAACTTTTTTTATATTAACTGAAATAAACAGTCTCCAAAAACATAAGAGGGTTGGTTAATATTCAGTACTAAAACTTGACTTTCGATAAAGTGTAAAACTAGATTAATAAATCCGGTGGAGATTACTATTAACACTTAGGAAATGTACAGGTTGATCTCTTTCTAACATTATAATTTACATAAAAGTTTTCCAAAATTATTATAATTAGTGAGTCACGTCGTCTGCAAAGTTTTACCAAAATCTTTTAGGTGGTAAGGATATTGAAACAATCATAAAATGAATTGTAAATAAACAACTTTTTGTATTATTATGATTTATGTAAATAACTCAGACTAAAAAACTAGTAGCGTTTGCAAAACTGCAACATTAAAACATCGATTATTATTAAAGTTGATTTATTCAAATACGGATGAAAAGGTAAAACGTTTGATGGTTAAAATGAATAGTGATCAATACAAAACTAATGCAGTACATCAGATCGTTCATTCAAACAACAGGTTGAAAGAGCATATAAGAAAATACTCTCTTACGTTTACAATAAATTGAATAACATGTTTAACACAAATAAAGAAGTCTCAAAATTGAATCTAATACAGATAAGAGAAGTTAGCGAAGCTTTGTCCATTAAACACGAATGGATCTCTTCAGTCCTCTTGGCCAGGTGGTTATGACGTTCAACTCGTAATCTGGGAGTCGCGCGTTCGATTCACCGTCACACCAACCATACTCGCTTTTTCAGCCATGGGGTCTTCATAATGTGACGGTCAATCCCACTAATCGTTGGTAAAATAGTAGCCCAGTAGTTGACGGTGGGTGGTGATGACTAGCTGCCTTCCCTCTAGTCTTACACTGCTAAATTAGGGACGGCGAGGGCAGATAGCACTCGTGTAGCTTTGCGCAAAATTAAAAAACAAACAAACAAACAATTCACTCCTCTTTACGTATGTTAGGTCTCCTTCAGAAACTAAAATGAAAACTTAGTATTTGTTGTTTGTATGTATCCGATGAAGTTTAATTGTCCAGAAAAGACGCACTATCTGTTGATAAAATTGTTCACCTGGTGAAGTTGGAAGCTTCGTATTATTTATAATCTGAGATTGTGATTATATTCATGCTGTGTGGGTAAAATAAAACAGCTGGAGTTCTTATTAAAGAATGATAAAATGAATTTGAACGTTGGAAGTATCTGTACGTTTTAATTTGTATAAAGTGATCTTAATTTTTTTTAATTTAACGTTTTTCTTACATTATGTGAAAGTTTTCTACCCCTGGTTTTTCATTACGTCATTTTGTTGCTTAAATATGGGAAACGTTTAGTCCAGCGTCTTGTAATAATTCATTAAAAATTATTATATAGGTTACATTACAGACAGAGCATTCAACACAGATAAACGTTAAATTATGCTGGTCCTACACGTCTCTTTGACACCTTGCAAATGAGGGTTAAAAGTTCAAAACTGACTTGTTTATCACTGCGAACCGTAGTGTTTGTCGTACAGTTCGTCTATTTCCCATTTGAAAAGTTGTGCACGCAGACAAACCTCAAAATTCACTAGTGAAATGACGAGAGAACAAACATGAATAATACTGATGTTAAATTTTATATCACAACCAGGATATTCTACACTACATTATTAGGAATTAATCGTACTATTATTCACTATTATTCAAAATGTGACTTAAAGAATAAAAATGTAGATTTACTGTATGTTATAGTTGAGCAGCTAGCTCTGAGCATGACTGAAATGCCCACAAGTTACCTTTTGTAGTGGATGGTATAGATGAGAGTGCAACGCAATTAACTTTTCAAAGTCTATGAAATAATTTATGTAGATAGTTTAACTTCTCCTGTCTCTCGGATTGTTTGTTTGTTTTGAATTTCGCGCAAAGCTACTCGAGGGCTATCTGTGCTAGCCGTCCCTAATTTAGCAGTGTAAAACTAGAGGGAAGGCAGCTTGTCATCACCACCCACCGCCAGCTCTTGGGCTACTCTTTTACTAACGAATAATGGGATTGACCGTCACAATATAACGCCCCCACGGCTGAAATGGCGAGCATGTTTGGTGCGATCGGGATTCGAACCCGCGACCCGTCTCTCGGAAAGAGCACCTTTGTTTGTGTATAGTAAGAACACGTATTAAAACACAAAACCGGAACTTTTACGAACTAGGTAGGCCTGGCATGGCCTAGCGCGTTAAGGCGTGCACTTCGTAATCTGAGGGTCGCGGGTTCGCGCCCGAGTCGCGCCAAACATGCTCGCCCTCCCAGCCGTGGGGGCGTTATAGTGTTGCGGTCAATCCCACTATTCGTTTGTAAAAGAGTAGCCTAAGAGTTGGCGGTGGGTGGTGATGACTAGCTGCCTTCCCTCTGGTCTTACACTGCTAAATTAGGGACGGCTAGCACAGATAGCCCTCGAGTAGCTGTGTGCGAAATTCCAAAACAAACAAATAAATACCAACTAGGTTTAGTTGGTCAGTTTGTGATTTTTATCAGAATATTTGCTTTAAAGTATTTCTTGTATTTGAAGTGTTTTGTGGGTATCACATGTTGTGGAACAGGTTTAACCCACTTAGGTTTAACTTCGGAGTCATTGAGATGTTCCACACAGCGATCAGTCTTTGTAGGTCACAGAACCGTTTTAATTAACTTAAATACACATTTTATAAGTTTGTTATGTTCAGTCTCAAAATACCACAAAGAAAAACATTTTCATATCCAAAGAGAAAGTTTCACCGTAAATACATTTAAACAACGCATGCGTTTTCATTTTAAGTAAATAAAGGGGTTTCGATTTTTGAGACATATTTGAGAATGTTATTATAACGTCCTTGGAGAACCGATGTTTTCTAAATTTTCTCATAATAATATGATAATATTTTAGACACATTGCTTAAACACCAAATGACTTCAGGTCAGTTACTGTTTGCTACAGAGAAAAATACGATATGTATTCCACATTTAATTGTAAAAAACTCTGCGTTCTTATAGCAGCTTTCCTAATTTTTATATTTTGAGCAATAACGAGTTTGTGGGGATTTGATGTTTTAGTTTTCTGGAAACATCCTTTCCTGTAAAACGATTACTCTTGCGTTCCTTGTTGTCATAGTAACGAACTGACCAAGTGTCAGCGGTGAAACTTTTATGATGAGTGCAACTTGCTTTGAAAACTGGTTTTGTTTGTCTATATGCAATGTTTAAATTTAAATAATTTCTTATGTAGTTATATTTTTAACATACGTGACTGTTTTAAACTTGCAACAAACCGTTTTAGTTACTGTCTTTGTATTGTTTCGTGCCCGAGTCGCGCCAAACATGCTCGCCCTCCCAGCCGTGGGGGCGTTATAATGTGACGGTCAATCCCACTATTCGTTGGTAAAAGAGTAGCCCAAGAGTTGGCGGTGGGTGGTGATGACTAGCTGCCTTCCCTCTAGTCTTACACTGCTAAATTAGGGACGGCTAACACAGATAGCCCTCGAGTAGCTTTGTGCGAAATTCCAAAACAAACAAACAAACAGTTTGTTACGTATTTACACGTAACTAAATGTCATTAACGTTCAACTCAGTGTAAGTTAAAAATATTATGTTTTTATGCTGTAGGTCGATATCTTTAACAAATGTAGCTCTGAACGAGACAAAATCAAAATAATTTAATAGCATAAACTCTTTCAGAAAGTTGACTTTCCTTCATCACAGCGAAATGCTGCCAACGTGATATTTTTCTGGAATAAGAAACACGTTCTGAAGAAACTTTCAAGTTTATGAATTCCTTATGATGCATTAACATAATTCATAAGACAAGAAATTCTTAAAGTTTTCGTTCACGAAAGCATTTGAATAAAATATTTTTAGTATTAAAAACAATTAAATTTAGCGTTCGTCTTCAAAAAAAACTTATCTTATTAATTAAGTACATTATACCACGAGCAGCTATATACATGCAATATTCTTCTGGGAAAGGGAAGAAAAATATCTCAAAAATGATTTTGAGATAAAATTCATGCAATGTAAATGTAAAACAATGCATTTTGTGAAAACAACTGCGGTTACAATGGTTAAGGATCACTAAAAATGCAAATAATTAAAACGAAAAACTCGAATTGTCTTAGTTTTCAAGTTATTACGATTTCATAGATATGGTGTCAAATACAGCTCACACAAGGTTATGATATTAGGATATTATTCAATCGAAGGTTGGGTGTTAACATATTATTTACACAAAGATATGTTTTCAAAATATTAGTCACCCAAAGGTATGTTGTTAAAATATTATTCATTCAAAAATTTGTTGTCGAAATACTATTCACCCGAAGGTATGCTATCAAGATGTTTTTCACACAAAGATATGGTGTCAAAATGGTTTTCATCCAAAGATATGTTGTCAAGATATTATTCACACTAAGGTACGTTCTCCACATACTATTAATCTAAAACTGTGCCTTAGAAATATTATTAACTGAAAGGGATATTGTTAGAAACATATTTTTCCGAAGGTTTGTTGTAAAATTAATATATTTACCCAAAGAAATGTTGTCAAAAACAAACTATTATCCCAAATGTATGTTGTCAATATGTTATTCATTCATACAATATTGTCAACATTGTACAAATATTACTAATATAAGAGTATTTTTCTTTTCAAAATATAATTTATTAAAAATTATGTTGTCTGTATATTATTCACATAAAGGTATATCGTCAAAATATACAATTAAAAGTATGTTGTCACGATATTAGTCACACATGGTGTTTTCCCAAAGCATTCTTTGCTTTTGACAAGCTGAAGTAATTTTAGGGTTAACTAAAAACTAATTTCATCCTCGTATACACAAAACTCTCTTGAATCTACGTACAAATGCATTTTAAGCTCAGCTCAATTTGTTAAAGTAGATTTTTTTAGCTACCAGTCTTAAGCACTTTACCAACAGAAAACATTTATTCATTCGCAAATTTGTTAAGCGTATCTTGCGATTGAGGTTTCTTAATCTTAATGAAGATTTTTTGATGTCTGAACAATATCACCACCCTTTGTTGTCCTACAAATTGCTGCAGAGTACAAAGACTATGATTTCTCAAAGTAGAATGGGAATATTTAATGTTTAAAATATCTTACGTTAATCTATAAACCAAGAAGTTAGGAAACAAATCTCAGGTTAGTGAACGTTTGGCTTCTGTCAACCTTGCCACAATTACTCTTTATGCACTTTGACCCTGTAAAAATTAAATAAATTACCTGAAACGATGAAAAACATGGTACGAGTAGAAGATATGTTCTACTCGTATATGTAAGCAATTAAAAGGAGTATGACTTCAAAATAATTGCACGTTAAATTATTTATTAAAAACAGGGTCCAGCCCTAAAAATATTCCACTGTTTTTGGGTGTTTTTTTTTACGCCACCGTCTTCTGAAAATGATGGCGTAAAATACCGACATATGTAGAGTCTTCTTATGGCTAGTCCCTGTTTTTGATAAATTATTTATTGTGCGATTATTTTAACGATGTACTTCTTTTAATTGTGTATAAATATATGCATTGCACAAGTGCACTTTGAATTTATTAATTTGAAAGTAGTTTTCGAAAATTTGTACAAAAAATAATTGTATGTAGTGGAACAATACCAAAATCTTAAAAAAAAGAAAATATAAATATTATGAACTGTTCTATAGTAAAAGATAATTTAATTAGTTCTCTGCCTTTATTAATTACGCACTTTGTTATTAGCACATTTTCATATACACAGTTATATCCCAAATTACATTTACACATGCGTAAAAATAGTTTTAAAAGTTTTAAGTTTTAAATTATCTTGTTATGTGAAGCGTGCATTAAAATTTAATACATAAAATATTATCGCAGCAAAAGTAAGATGATAAATGTTTCTAACAAACAAAAGTAAAACAAATCATTCAATAACAGTAGTTTATATTAGGTTATAGTCACCTGATTGTGACAAATACAGTATTAAAGATTGACTTAAGTTGAAGTTACCTCCTTTGCATAGTTAGCGTACATGTTTATATGTACGATGTGTCCAATTCTTAATATCACAAAACCCTCTCGTCTAGAGGTTAAATCTCAAAATAATAAAACCTTATCTGTCTTAAATATTCTAATAATGTACTTTGTAACCTCTTGAAATAACCACTAAGTATCTTTTACAAATATAACTCGTTCTCCAGGCCGATAATTATCTAATAACTTTTGCCAGGAGAACGGCTAAAATTCTACAGTAATTACTGTAATTAATAATCTTAATTATTAGTTATAGGCTTTTATAATATCCAGAACTTCCTCTTTTGTGATTAGAAACTTTTTAAATGAGGTAATAAGAACAAATAATAAAGGATTAAACTACTATCTTTGGTAGTTAAACATTTTTCAACAATCAACTTAATTGGTTACCGTGTTTTAAATACTTTTAGTTTCTGTCTCTAGCCATCGACATTTCTATACGAGACACGTGAGAATTTCGTATATCATAGATTGACTATTTTTATTATCTTCTTGTTGAACTAATTACCTAAGTAAGTCTTGATTTGTCTAATCTCATTCAGTTAACTGCTTTTTTTCTTTCTTTTTTTTTTGTTCTCGCTACGTAAAATCACTACGAACAGTTTTTATTTATTTTGTATATTGGACTCGTAAGTTACACCATAGGATTCCAGGAGTGATCCGGGACACTTCTTGAAAACCAATCATTATGTGGCATCTAACACAATAACTTTGTCAGCAGTTAATTAACCTGTCGTTTCAACAACTAGGGTTACCAAAATAGTATATCTGAGATATGACAAACAGTTGTGCTCTCAGTGAATTCTTTCGATAATGACTCTCGTGTAGAAGTCAAATTATTTTAAATTTTATTTCTTTAGAAAACTCAAAACGTTTACGATTAATCGCCGACATGAAATAAACAAAATAGGAATTTTCCTGAGGAACATTCAAGGTTTCAAGTACATTTTAGTGAATATATTGAAAAGTGTGTAATTTTATTGATTAAATGACCATAAGAACTAGTAGCTAAAACGTAATGGCATTGTTGCATCTTCTACGAAAATACAATTGAAGACTGTTTCTTTGACGTGTCTCATTCATTGTCACAACAACTCAAGTATTAGAGTTACAAACATATGAAAATTAAACTTAGGAATTGGTTGAAAATTACCTTGAAATGCCTACGTCCATGTGTTGGAAATATACATTCATAATATATCAACAAAACTGCAAAAAACTGTCAGATACCTACTGGCAGTGTTTAGACATATAATAACGTTTTAAGTTATGCGTGCCATGTAAAATAGGCTTTAGACTGAAAGCTAAAAGAAAGAAACAAAGAGTTGACTGATATTCCTGACTTTATGAATCGTGAAGCAAAACACAGTGAAAGTATGACTGGCTGATTTTTACATTTCTTCTTAACTATTAAATTATTGTAATGATTAACTACAACAAAGTACTTACTGATATAGAGCAAAATGACACATGTAGTTGGATAATAAAAAAAACAAACCTCTTCTTGTCTTGTATCTTTATCTCTTGTTAATTGTTTCACTTAACAACGGACTGAATATTTTGTGCCTATTGTGGGGATCGACCACTGAATTTCAGTATTATAAGTGCCCTTACAACTGAGGCACTGGAAGGATACTCCTAATGGAAGTTATCGACACGATGTCAACAGGATACATTTACTATCTTCATGACTGATGGTATTTTGCGATATACAAAAATCGAGTATTTTGACTTTAATATTTTAAAACTGTGGTTGTTTATAAGTATATATTATGACACCTAGTTCATTATATTTTACATACATTTCATATGATTACACAAAGTTTCATTTAGCCTACCGATTCTTTTTTCAATAATCCATCTAAAGTCAGACTCTAGATTAAATTTTTATTGTTGTCACATGTAAACGTTGATCAGATATTTATTGTTTCCATATGTAAATGCTGATCAATTTTTACTGTTGTCACATGTAAACGTTGATCAGTTTTTATCATTGTCATATGTAAACGTTGATCAGTTTTTTACTGTTGTTACGTGTAAACGTTGATCAATTTTTATTATTGTCATATGTAAACGTTGATCAGTTATCACATGTAAACATTGACCAATTTTATTATTGTCACATGTAAACATTGATCAGTTTTTATACTGTTGTCACATGTAAACGTTCATCCTTTTTTTATTGCTGCCACATATAAACGTTGATTAGATTTTTTGTTATCATATGTCAGATTCTTCTATTTTAATTCTACCCTCGCCGAATAACTGTAAACCTGAAAATTGTTTGTAATGTCATAAATCCACGCACCTAAGAAGTATAAAAATCCAAATAAAGACACTAATGCAGCTCACTCCATATCTTTTTTCTTTTCCACACCTCTCAGCAGTAAGTTGTTTGAAAAAGTAAGAACTTAAACATTTTGGTTATTCGGAGAAACTAGTTCGAATTGTAGTGTTCTTTTTAAGTCCATAACCCACATAAGGAGTTTTCTTTAGGCTCATACTTCTTTAACCTTATATTTTGTTCCAGAAAATTTTGTTATTAATTTATTTTCAATTATCTAAAAGAATCATCAATTTTTCAGTAGTTACGCCAGCAAGGCATTTTCACGTATTTAACCATGTTTGTGTTGCAAATGTATAGCCTTTATCCACTTCATTTATATTATCACATTGTCAGACGAATCTACTTTACACTTTTATATTCTCACGCGGGTTAACTTACAATTTCACATTCTTGATTGAGTTTTCTTTGTATTCTTAACCTAGTCGACTTTAAAGTTTTATAGGCTTAACTGGGTTGATTTATAGTTTTATGGCCTTCACCTGTCTCTAATTTAGCTTTATATTTGTAATTAAGCCTAATTTAAAGTTTTATAGTCTCAGCCAAGCCTGCTTTGTTGTTTTGTACTAACTGAAATTTGATACTCTTTGAAATCAAGTATTCAAAACACATAAATTTAATAAGACATTTTTTAATATTTTCAGAGAGATAAAAACGTTTGTTTTGTTTAAATTCGCACAAAGCTGCTCGAGGGCTATCTGTGCTAGCCGTCCCTACTTTAGTAGTGTAAGACTAGAGGAAGGCAGCTAGTCATCACCAAAATCTTGGGCTACTCTTTTACCACTGCCCCCACGGCTGAGAGGGCGATCATGTTTGGTGCGAACGGGATTCGAACCTACGACCCTCAGATTAGGAACGCCTTAACACACTTGGCCATACTGGGCCTGAGATGAAAACAACAAATTCGTTTACTTTAAACGTAAAACTCGCCGTGCAGTATTCACTTAAAACGATTGAAAAATTAAAATATAACTTTTAGTGACAGTACGTTGAAAAGCCTCTATATGTTACGTTTAAAAGTTAATTTTTATGTTTTTTTACATTTTCTAACTTCACTTAAAATATCACAAAAGCTTCTCTTAAAGAGAATTATCGCATTTTTGTTGGCTTTACAGAAATACCCAAAATCGATTAGCAATAACGAAGGTTAATTATGTTTAAAAGAACAATTTGGATATGCTTGAACACTTTGTTGAGTCACGAACTGTGAAGACACATGCAGTATAATTAACACATTTATATTTTATTCATACGTGAACGTTTGACCAAAGGAATTCATCACGCCATTTTCCAATTAATAGCATTCGTAAAGTTTTTGTTGTTATGCATAAAGCTTCACAGTGGAAGAATATCTGTTGTACCCAACACTTATATCAAAACCAAATATTTAGCGTTACAAGTTAGCAGACGTATGGCTGAGTCACTGTGACACATTCGAGAAATGAAATTATTAATAATCGAGTCAAAACATACAAAATCAAAAAAGACAACGTTTTGGGCATCAAAATAAAAGTTACTATTATAAAATATTTTCATCTTCTCCTTCTTACGCCCCATCAAAAAAAAAAAAGAGAAATTATGATGAAAGTAAACGTATTTATTGGTATTGTTAATAAGAAAGTAAACAAAGATTTTGCAAAGTTCTAAAAGTACTATTGATATTCCTCAAAACCAACGGCTGCTTTCACAAGAAAAACAATCGACAAAACTGAAATCATAGGAATTTCATTCGGCTCCATGCTCGTCCTGTCCACTATTACAGCTCCAACCGGATTTTACGTCTTTAGTTTGCTAGAATGTGGTGCTAAAATATCACACTTATATATGACGAAAACTTTGCCAACACGTGTGGTCTGAGAATGACTTCATTGTTTCATACAAAACTTGTTACTATATCAAGTTTGTTTTCCAAAACTAGATAAATGTGACTTTATTATAAATAACAATTTAACAAAATCGCAGGGGACGGGAAAAAGTGCACCCCCTGAAAATGTGATTAATTTGTTATATTTTTTATTAGATAACAGAAAAATACGTAAAACTATATGTTTTAGTTATGTTAGTTAGTTAGTTATCACCATTAGATTCCATCAAGGAACATAGGGCCGCAATCGCTCGCGGAATCTTCAACAAGTATTTAAGTGAGTAGGTTGTTAGCCCACTGCACCGAGCCGTCCCTAATTTAGCAACGTAAGACTAGAGGGAAAGCAGCTAGTCATCACCACCCACCGCCAACTCTTGAGCTACTCTTTTACCAACGAATAGTGGGATTGACCGTCACATTATAACGCCCCCACGTCTGGGAGGGCGAGCATGTTTAGCGCGACGGGGGCGCGAACCCGCGACCCTCAGATTACGAGTCGCACGCCTTACGCGCTAGGCCATGCCAGGCCCTATATGTTTTTAGAAGGCACTCAACAAAATCTGTCCCAACATGATCTCAAGTCCTAATTTTAACACTGGCTTTTGTAAATACCTGAACTTCAAATAATTTTTAGTTATATTTTCTCATTAAAAGTGTTGTGCACCTGCTATAGTTTTTTAGATGTTTTTCTAGTTAACCTAAAAATAATCAAACAAGTTATAAAGCCTACATGGCTGACAAGGTAAGTGTGTTCACCAACAAGGACTCGAACACACGACCCACGGATTGCATGTCAAATGCCCTAACCACCAGGCCTTATAAATATGTACAAATAAAGAAGTCACCATGATGTGAGGTGATTATTATAAGTTAGTTTACAAATAAATATTTTAATGAAGATGTTTATAGCTAAATAATCTACAATAGAGATATAATAATAAACTTCCCTAAAGAATTGCAAAATTGAAATTATTGGTGACATTAATATCAACCAGAGTGAACTGAGATGATGATTCTATGCCGGTAACATATTTACAGTAAGTTTTGTAAAATTCGTAATGAGTTGTTCTGAAAATATATTAACCCTGACGAAACTTTATTGATCACGTTATACACTTTTCTATTTTTCGCAAATGTAGCCAGAGTTTAGGAAACATTAATTCTGATTAACAATTTTACGTCGTTGAATAGTTTGATACATCTACCTATAACTAAATGTATTATTTCAAAGGTGGTTTTATTTGGGAAATTCCAACCTCTTCATATACAAAATTACGTGTTTATTAATTTCTTTGTTTCATGGAATCCCGGATTTTAGTGTTGTAAGTCAATAAACTTATTATCCACTGAAGGACGTAGTTATTAATCGTATAATGCGAAAGTAGAATAGTACATAACCTGTGACTTTTAACTGGAAGTCTGAGGGTAGTTTTATTTTATTCATCCCTCAAAACTAATTTAGTCCTAACACGAAAACTCAACTATTATGTTTTTAATCGAATAGTTCTGAAATGAACAGAATGGTGTTTGAAGTGAAGAAAAAAATATTCTTCACGTCTTTCTTATATGATCTTCATGGCGTCATGCTTCTGGTCAAACACTTTTTGAAAACATTCTTGATGTGTTTTACAATAGAGACACGTACTAACCATAAGTTCTACATATTATTGCTTAAGAAAGTAAATAAGAAAATGAAAACAACTAAAGGCATACTTTATACAACGAATATTATTATGGTATGATAAAAATAGCTTGAGATACTATTTGAAGACTATTATATTTTTATTAAAAGTGATAAATAAATAAAGCTTTAAGGAGGTTTAGTCAAAGTTATTGATAGATTTTAAGATCGTGTGTGAATAACTAACTTCGTGTTAATAGGATTCGAAGATATTATTCCTAAGACGAATATAGAAGGTTGAATATGTGATATTAAAACAATTTTGAATATCCAACTCAGAGCAAATCAGGTAACAATATGAAGTTAATGCGAAGTCACGAAGAAATAAATATATCATAACTACATATTGACCTTGTTTGGAATTTTGCGGGCAATAACATATCATTAAAACTTCTGGGAAGATTTCGTAACAGCCTTTACAGACGTAAAATATTCAAACGCTTAGATCTGAGACGCCAGAACCATTCAAAAAGTCGTATATCAGCTGTGGTTAGCAAAATGTGTCATCTTGAAAGGTAAGAATCCGTGAACACAAAGGTCAACGGTGAAAGCTATTCCATATGACTCGAATAACAGTATAAAATATAATCAAGCGGGATCCCAGTCTGAGAAATGAAGTCAACATGGTAAGGTTCACCAAGATAAGGCTTCCAGTCATATCTGTTTTTAATAGTAGAACATTTCAGCCAGTTTAAAAAAATAAACAGGTATTCATGCTATTACATATGCCAAAAGTAGCCCCTTTGGGGTTTTTTCAATCTCACTTGGAAAATCATCGTTCTCGTATACTTGATTGCTTATTGAAAAATGTAGGGATAGGTGGAATGATTTGGACACGACAGGTTTACGATGGAGCCTTTTGAAAAGGAAACTACACTGCAAGAATATTGCTATGATGCACTTTTGTGGCAACTTCAACGACGTGATAAGTTCTAAAAATTCTCTATAATAGCTGAAATAAACAAGAAACTTAATCAAGCAGCAAAAAATAATGTTTGAGCAAAATATCACTACAATACTTGTTAGTATTAAGGTTCTGTTTTTATTTTCACATAAAATTGTCAGAAACAAACAATTGTGTTTTCCAATTCAGAATTACATCATCTTTGTGTTTCTACATTTGGATATCAAAACAGTATTTTTACACTATAATTTATTTTACACGGCCCGTTCATAAGTCTTCTATTGAAATATTAAAGAGAATAGGATAGGAATACATTTCTCATTTATTGATGTTTAAGTTTTCTTATAGCAAAGTGACAACACTCTATCTGCTAAATCTACCGAGGGGAAACGAACCCTTAATTCTAACGTTGTAAATCCGTAGGCTTACCGCTGTACCAGCGAAGGACTTGTTATTTGACCATAGTATTAAAAAATTCACTCATAAAATAAACCACCTAGTGATAGAATGATGTAACATCATCCATACACTCTTCAGTCTGTTCATCATCTTATATTTTCAACATCACTGTTATTGCTCAAAAGGCTTCATTAAGATAGCTTTTTATATAGATAGCATAATTTTCTTTTTACAAATAGTATATATAAAACGATGTCAGTTTTCTACCAAATATGATTTTATGTGTATATTACAAAAGTTGTGTAATAATTGCAGTCAATAATACTAATTACTGCTAGTTGTTACAACCGTAATTGCTCTAGGAATGCAACTTTCCTACTAAGGACTTAAGATTTAGTAATAACACTTTGTTTTACTTGCTTCAATAATAGGTATACTTCAATTGTTTTAAAACTACAGTTCTACATCACATACTTCACCACAAGCCACTAGCGACACCAGTAATAAGATAAAGCCCTGGAGTTCTGCTGAACCAATTTAAACAAAATTGCAGAAACTTGCGGTAACACGTGCTCGTTGGCAAGCAGGTCACCTGATGTGGGTATTGATCTTAAATGTGTATATTGCGTCTTTTAATTTGATCACTGCAACGATCCTCATCCTACTTTATTACACACACATTGGACATACGTTTGAGATAAACTAATGACTTGTGAAAACTATGTTATTGGAATTTTTGTTACTGAACTACATTAAAGAACAGACACTCAAAGAATAATATGAACGTTACAAAACTACTATTATCAGTGAGTTAGTCAGGACTGAGAAAATTATAATAACGCAATGTTAAGATCTTTCGAAAATTTGTATTTTTTTATTTTCTAATAAACTATTATACAATGCAGAATAGGTTTTGGAACTGAAATTATAGTTCAAGTTTAGATTTTTATTTTGTATAAAATTATGGTGGTTAGTTTATCATATTCTAGTGAATGAATAGTTGTTTTTTTTTTATTATACATAACAATTATGATGATAGCATTAGTTTCAGTATAATATACCAAAGTTGTATTGTACAGTATGATACGTATATAATGTATAAACATTTTAAAAGTGTCATCAATTTCTGGAATATTTTCATCAGGTAATATATTCTGAATAAGATAAGTACATTACACAACTATTTTTTTGTATTTTATAGAAAAACATTAGGAGACATTTTTTTGTAATTATTCTAATCCATTATGTCTAAATACTTACTTATGGCACATTTTCTTTCTTGAAAACACTATCGCATCTAAACAACTGAACTATATTTAAAATGAATAAGATAATTTGTAGAGTCATGCCTCCTCACGAATTAATATTTATTGTACTATAATTATTTCCTTAGCAGCATGATATAGATTTACTATTCTATAAGTTAGACGTTTCAGCTAAACACTTTGAATCTTGGATTAATGTTTTTTATTAAGAGTATAAATATAGCTTCATAAAGACTTATGACCGAAACGTAAAATATAACTTGAATTACGACTCTCACTGAAACCGTGAGATTATCTTTATCTCGACATATTGAGACTATTTTTATGTCGACATATTACTCTGTAGTCACCTGTTGTTTTCTGTAGAATAAGAAACAACGGGCCCGGCATGGCCAGGTGGTTAAGACACTCGACTTGCAATCCGAGGGTCGCTACTAGTATACTACGATCCTTGAAATTATCGTGACTTTAGTAAAAAAAAATTGTGGTTTTTATGCACTGCCTTTCTATGGTTTCTTTGGTCACGTTTTCATTTCAACTGATGTCGGTTCATAAACTTCTCTTATTGTTATGCCTTGTATTTCTAATCCCCCTGCTAACTTTCTGTTTCTTTCACATTTTTCTTCAAATTTCTAACGATTTCCTCTTTAATTTTAATGTCCTTCTTATTTATTCTTCGAATCTCCGTCACACCAAACACGCTCGCCCTTTCAACTGTGGGGGCATTATAATGTGACAGTCAATCACACTATTCGTTGGTAAAAGAGTAGCCCAAGCGTTGGCGGTGGGTGGTGATGACTAGGTGCCTTCCCTCCAGTCTTACACTGTAGCTTTACGCGAAATTCAAAACAAATCAAACAAACCAATCAGAATTATTCAGCGCCACATTAGCATCCCATGCTTTAGTTTCATAGAATCAAATAAAGTGCTTCAATTGTTAAATATCGAGTGATTTTTGTACCTCTTTTTCCAGATGTATGGTCTCAAGGCCGTCGCAAATATAACGCATATTTTTGTTTGTCAAGTGCACTTCGTCATGTTCCATTATCAATTTGCGATCGTTATTGCTTCTGATTTGATTGATAACGACTGAGTCGTATTTCTGGTAACGCTGAAAGTAAAACTAACGAAAAAGAAGTAAAAGGTAAAATAATGAATATTAGTGTACACTTCACAAGGAATACATCTAGTTTTGGTATTTACCTTCTATCACAAATATCACACAAAAATTTCTTCAATAATTTGATCACCATTTGTATTATGGGATGTTCATGTTTATTTTTAATACATTTTAATCATTCTAAATTTTCGAGACTTCTACTTAGTATTGGAAAAAAACAATATATATTGTAATAGATTTACTGTTACACGTTTATTTTAATATCTGAGTTTATTTCATTTTGATGCATATGATGTATATTGTTGGATGTGTATTGCACAAGTCTCTGTTGTTCTCTAAAGTTATAGATTTTTAAAAACGCAAGAATCAACAATATATGTATTTAAAAAAAAAAACACTACCGTATTTTCGAATATTTTTGAACATTGGAGAACTTCACCTCATTGGTACAAAAGCTAGCCAAGTAACGTATATTGTTGGTTAGCTACAGTCATTACACTACAAGCCACGGAAGTTATACTTGTGATTAACACTTATTAATCGGAAAACTACAGAATTGAATAAGAGCATTTATGGAGATCGAACATTACAAACGGTTGAATTTCAACGAATTAACCTCGGACGTTAGCATTTCTACGATAATATTAAATATCTTCGTTCCTAATAATTCAGATTGTAAGAGGTGTGAGGCCAGCCAAGAAAAGTCAGCTAGATAGCTTAAGAGACTTGCAACAATATCAACTCGAATTGATTTGGTCGTTGTGGATATATCCTATTAAAGGGAATGGTATTTTGTTTAGTTTAACTGCTATTTATGAAATTCAAAATTTTATGATTCAAAATTAACTTAAGAAACAAAATATATAATATCTTAATGTAAGATAATGGTAGCCTATACTTGACGCACAAAAAAAGCTTACAATGATGGTCAGAAGAATAAATAAACTGGACAAAAACGTCACCTCATTTTTAAACTGAAATGTTTTATTGAATAAATTATGAATCTTAATTTAGTTTTAAAGTTGTAAGCTTGGTCATGACAATAATTAGATTTCCCTTTGCTGTTTTCTTGGAGTTATAACATTTGTATTTATATATGTTACTAATTCATATAGGTTAATACTATAAATATGTTATTAATGTATCATAAGTTCAATCATTAACTATAGTACAACGAAGCAAGCAGGGCCTGGCATGGCCAGGTGTTTAAGGCACTCGGCTCGTAATTTGAGGGTTGTGGGTTCGAATCCCCGTCACACCAAATATGCTTGCTCTTTAAGCCGTGAGGGAGTTATAAAGTGACAGTCAATCGCACTAGTAGTTGGTAAAAGAGTATCCCAAGGGTGGTGCTGACTAGCTGCCTTCCCTCTAGTCTTACACTGCTAAATTAGTTACGGCTAGCGCAGATAGTCTTCGTGTAGCTTTGCGCGAAATTCAAACTAAATGAAGCAAGCATTATTTTCAGTAAGTACTTCGAACCTGCAGTCTTTCTAACTCATTCGATATATATTATCGAAATACAGGAACCCTTTTTTTTAACCCAGATAAACAAACAAAATGGAATTACCTTTTCTGTTCCTTGTTCCCAAAGCTCACAATACTGTCTTTTGAACATTTTCTACGATTGTCATAGAGCGTTTTTTCATCCGACCGAAATATTCATTGTGACAATCTTTAACGAAGGAAGTCGAGGCCAGTTTTATACTAGACATCTTAACAAATGTTTTCCACATCCTTCGCTGTATATGGATATTAACGTCTGAGCCTACCGATAACACATTAAATATATAAAAATCCCGTTGAAACTGGATGAGGAAAATATAATCTAATATGACTGCTTTCATTTCGATTCCTGGTAGTGATGAAGATCGAACGCTAAGCTGTCTAAGCTGGTTTTTTTTTAAATTTAAAATCCATACAATATTATTCTTAGTTATTTACATATGTACTAATCAATTTGGAGTAATTTTTGAGAATGATGCTTAATGTTCTATCGCTTCAAAAGCGCGCTTCGCATTTTAATGTCGTAATTGCGTTATGCGTGACCGTAAAATTTAAGTTTTCAATTAAAGAGTAGTCCAAACACTGACTACAAATTAAGAACTAGGAGGTGCAACAAGTCCTTGTGTTGCTACGCGCAAATTTTAGAAACAAACACTTGATTATATTCATGCTATATATTTTTAGGTTTGAAAATGTAAATTAAAAATACCACATACAGAAATGACAAATGCTCTTCTGAATGTATAGTTTCGTACTAAATTATTACTAATATATTAGGCTTATATTTTTGCCCTGTTGCTACAGTGTGAAGTTGAGACGTCAGCTAGTAACTTTGTAGGCTTATTCGTTAAGTACTGAAAAATACATTTTTGGTGAAAACGGCTCAATGAAACAATAATGTTAGCAACTGTTGTTGTTAAGAAAGATATCTTACTTCACTTCCTTCAAATGTATATATAAAATTAAAAAGAGAAAAACCATTCAGTGTAGGTAAAGCGAATTAATGAATAAAATAGTGTGTGTGTTTTTATAGCAAAACCACATTGAGTTAGCTGCTATGTCCACCGTTAGGAATCGAACGCCAGATTTTAGCGTTGTAAATCCTTAGGTTTACCGCTGTAGCAGCGAGAGACGAATAAAAGAGATCGCTACGTCGTCATTTTTTAAATTGAAAATTTGGTAAAGTAAAAGAAATTGGAAATTACATAAATAATCGCTTAGTTTCCTGAATAATAATGGAATATAAATTGTAATGAAATATCAGATGTTATCGAACAACCTAAATTATTTTAGGTTGAGGTTATTAACGATGTGTAACGAACTGCTTATCCAAGCCAAACAAATTACCACGAAGCCACCTTACTTCGTGTTTTGCTAAATAAATATTAATGAACCTATTTAAGATGTATGTGTATATTTACTAACATATTTTTCAAGTCAAGTCTATAGATAATGATACCCTAAGATAGACTGGAAGCAATAAGGCGTATTTTGAATTATTGACAAAAGTCTAAAGAATCACGCCCTCAATACCATAGCAGTAAGTCTAGCTGTGTTTGTTTGTTTTCTTATAGCAAAGTCACATAAGGCTATCTGCTGAGTCCAACGAGGGAATCGAACCCGAACACCTGATTTTAGCGTTGTAAATCAGTAGACTTACCGCTGTACCAGCGGGGGACTCTGTAGTTCTGTAACGCTAAAATTTGAGTTTCGATACCCGTGATGGGCACAGGATAGATATCTCATTTTGTAACTTCGTTTTGAAAAACAAATGAAAAACAAAACTAAAGAATCAATTAAGCCCCTCCCAGTGGCGTGTCTGTGGACTTACTAAAAATTCGGCTTCGATACCTGTGATGGTTAGAGTCAAGGTAACTCATTGTAATTAATATTTTTCAAAATATTATAAAATATAACAACAACCTATTCATCTTTCTACAATGTTAAAAAAACGCCGTTACGTATTCATTTATACGATCCGAGAATGATTCTAGTAAGAGTAAATGGTCCCGTGTTGCTGTTCCTGTTTGCCGTCTTTAAGTGTGGTACCATCTTGAGTTATTTTAGGAAAGTTACCTCAACCGAGTTCATTTTTTTTAAGTTAGTTTATAAAAATAATGTAAACGAACTAATGAATTTGTTACTTGCTGTAGGGTAAACTATTGTCACATCTTAAATGTTTTATTAAAAATAAAGTAAGTAATGTTATATATCTTATTTTACTTATCAACCAAAACACTAATTTCTAAAGCTGTGGAAAAACAAATAAAATTGTGATTTTTAATTTTTTTGAAAATTAAATAACTATATTTACTGCCAGAGTAAATAAATACCTTCTGAAATTTGTAAGAAACATTATTTTTTATTAGGTCATTATATTACACACAGCAAAAAATATCTTTATAACAACAAAATTTTTTTCACGTTTATCATGTTAATTATGTGATGTTATTATAAGATGCCTTAACATTACATTTTTTTTCACTGAAATATACTGCGTAGCAGGTATGTTATATCGTTTGAAATTGACATAGCTTGTAGCGTTTTATTCACTCTTATTTCTTGAATCGTTTTATCATATGACAAATTCATGAAATCTTTGATAGTTCCAGAAAGATTTTAAACCATGAGTTTGTCATCATGTTTCACTTCTGTCGGGAACGACAACCATCACTTTTACACTTCCATAAATACGAACTGACGTCATAAGTCTCAATTTGACGTCATTGCGCTATAATGTATCATTGTCACTAGTTTTTTTTTTCCGGGTCTTATTATTTTTAGCTTGTGTTTACATTGTGTGTGTATATATATATATGGAAAGTAAATGGCTTGCTTTTTGGTATCCATTTACGTTAAAAATTTCAAATATCAGTTATATCTCAACTGTAATTTGTTAAATATTTTACATTCCTGGCACATTGATTTGTAGATTCTGAAGCCTTGTGAAGTTTTCCACACCGAATCTATAGATCTTTTTTCTAATGAAATTTATGATTTATTTTTTTCCTAACAATATATATATATATATACATGTATAACTTTCGTTAGGCATGTAAAAATTTTCACGAGCTCCATTATTTTCACATTACTAAGCAAAAAGTGTTATAAATAAACAGATAATATTGGAAACACCAATACCAAAAATAAACAGACGGTGTTGCTTTCTTGCATCTTGAAATTGACTTTATATTTTTTATTTATAATTTTGCTTCATTTATTAATTACATCCTATCTCACTAAAGTTCTTAATAAAAAAGAAATCATTTTAATCATTTTACTAATTATTTCAAATAAAATAAAGTTACTATTATGTGTTGGGAACGTTAATTCTACATTTTTATCGACTTCTATAACAGTAATAGTTTATTTTATTGTAATTTTTGAATTTCGCGCAAAGCTACAAGAGGGCTATCCGCGCTAGCCGTCCCTAATTTAGCAGTGTAAAACTAGAGGGAGGGCAGCTGGTCGTCACCACCCACCTCCAACTCTTGGGCTACTCTTTTACCAACGAATAGTGGGATTAATCGTTACATTGACCACGGCTAAAAGAGCATTGTTTGGTGCAAAAGGGATGCGAACCCGCGACCCTCAGATTAGGAGTCAAACGCCTTAAAAACACTCGACTATGCCGGGCCGATAGGAATAGAGATAATTAGGTCCGTTAGTTTTCAGTTTTGTTTGTCTGGGCCTTCACTCTTCCGTCATTTGAGAAAATTTCCAAAGTTGAAATGTAACTACTTCCAAGCGTTTTTCACTGGTGAAAAATGGAATAAGAACTACAATAATAGGAATTAGCTTTAATATATTCCTGGTAAGTACAACCAGTATCATTTCTTCGTAATTCTGTAATAAAGTGAATTTATTAATCTCCAATAAGTTTCATTTTTGTTTTGGATTCAGACAAAAAATCTCTCTATATCTCTTTTTTCAAAATAAGTTATTCGAAACGAATTATTATTAGAGTGCATTGAGTTATATACAAAGAAGGTTTTATTGCCAAGTGTGACAGATTAATTAGTGATCGAGGACATTGCTGTTTAAACAGATGAAAAGAGAGATTAATAAATTTTTATCATTTTCATATGGACATATGCTTTCAATCATGTGAGCTGTTAAGAAATGTTAAAAAGTTGTGTTCGTTTGCTTTTATCTCATCTTACATGGTACTTTGAGAATAATAGTACCAGGCATGGCCAGGCGGTTAAGATGCTCGACTCATAATCTGAAGGTCGTGGGTTTGAATCCCCATCACACCAAACATGCTCGCCCTTTCAGCCGTGGGGGTGTTACAAATTTGTGGTCAATCAACAATATCAACTCAAGATTAATTTGTTCATCGTAGACGGGGGTCGTTGAATAGTTATTCAGTTCTAGATCGGATTTAAGATTCAGTATTATCTGTAAGTTTGTAAAATTATTGGATATAAGCAATCTTTTGTAATAACTTAACCCGGCATGGCCAAGCGTGTTAAGGCGTGCGACTCGTAATTTGAGGGTCGCGAGTTCGCATCCCCGTCGCGTCAAATATGCTCGTCCTTTCAGCCTTGGGGGCGTTATAATGTGATGTTCAATCCCACTATTTGTTCGTAAAAGAGTAGCCCAAGAGTTGGCGGTGGGAGGTGATGACTAGCTGCCTTCCCTCTAGTCTTACACTGCAAAATTAGGGACGGCTAGCGCAGATAGCCCCCTTGTAGCTTTGCACGAAATTCCAAAAAAAAAAAATCATAATAATAAATGTCCGTCTGTCGCGTCCCATATATCCTGAAGGGTTAATCGTTTTACCATTATACGTTCATTATAATACCTGCGCTTGTTTGTGTATAGTTTTCTTTTTTTGCCTGTAACGTGTATTATTGGTTGCTCCAGGAATTGGTAGAGAATTCTTGAAAGTAAAAATCAACAATGTACTAGGTGTGTATGTAATTCTACTGATTGTTGCCAAGTGAACTTGAAGAAACTCGCGTAATTTGTATAAAAGCAATGCGCCAAGACAAGAGATTATTATTGGACAACTACAATCAGTACGTTATAGGCTTAGGAAGCTATAATTGTGGTTAGCACCTGTTATGCGGAAAACTACAGAATTAGACCAAGAACGCCTGTAGATTTCGAACATTACAAACCTTTTATCTTTAGTGAATTACTTCGGACATTAGAATTTCTAGGAGGACATTAAATTTCATCGCAAGGAAAGGGTCGTTTGTAAAGGTGTGAGGCCAATCAAGCTAGCAGGTTGAAACAATATCAACTCAAGATTAATTTGTTCATCGTAGACGGGGGTCGTTGATAAAATATTCAGTTCTAGATCGGATTTAAGATTCAGTATTATCTGTAAATTTGTAAAATTGTTGGATATAAGCAATCTTTTGTAACAACTTGGCCCGGCATGGCCAAGCATGTTAAGGCGTGCGACTCGTAATTTGAGGGTCGCGGGTTCGCATCCCCGTCGCGTCAAACATGCTCGCCCTTTCAGCCTTGGGGGGCGTTATAATGTGACGGTCAATCCCACTATTTGTTCGTAAAAGAGTAGCCCAAGAGTTGGCGGTGGGAGGTGATGACTAGCTGCCTTCCCTCTAGTCTTACACTGCTACATTAGGGGCGGCTAGCACAGATAGCCCTCGAGTAGCTTTGTGCGAAAGTCCAAAAACAAAAACAATTTGTAATAACTATTAGTAATAACCGTTATTATAAGTTGTTTTGTTTGCATATTAAGATATATTTGTGTTAAAAAAGGAAATTGTGTGTATAAGTCTTGTTGGCAAATACCATAAATTTGATACACATTAATATTTAATTAACTTTGAAATTCAAATTTAAATTTCCGATTATTTGAAATATAAATACGTAACACAATAAATCAGAGACTTGTCCGAAATAAAGTATAATACGTAACAATGGTTTTATATATATATATATACATATACATTTCAAAATGCTTCTCTTTAAGAGTATATTACAATAAAATTGTCCCCCGCTGGTACAGCGGTAAGTCAACGGATTTACAACGCTAAAATCAGGGGCTCGATTTCTCTAGGTGGACTCGGCAGATAGTGTGATGTGGCTTTGCTATACGAAAACACACAATAAAATTATTATTTTTTTTGCAATTTTTTAAATTTTATATCGATATCCACATTGATATTAACAGTTTTCATATATGCTGAGCTGTCCATCTGAAGAATAGAAACAACAGGAAATCCTCAATAGCAGTAGCACTTGAAATTGTTTTATCTGTAAGACCTTTTTTCTCCTCTTTATTATTTATATTTTGTGCACGAACAATATCGAGTATGGAATACGTGTATAACTGCTTCGATTTTATTGCTCCTGAGAATCTCTACCAGCCTACCCTCAAATTGAAATTCTTTTAAGCAGGATTAGCTAACAATCATCTATAAGACTTTGAGCGTGTGCAATACATCTATCGCAACAATTTGGTCTCATGAATCCAAAATTGTAATTAGATCTGAAATTGGTTAAAGCATAACGGATATATGAGCTAAAAGTCTCTACTTGAAAAAACAAACTCGAAGCTATTATATGAGCCGCTGAGCCGCGGCTGAAAACGCATTAAGAACACAAATGTTTCCTTCTGTCAGGAATTTTGCGGAAAACATGAGACTTCTTTCGTCGGCTAATTGAAAGAAATGTTTCAAAGAAAACAATATGACTGAAAAATGTATAGAAAACCAGTGTGTTTAAGTGTATAGTTGTGATTGTTCGGTTTGTGTATATACTGATGACGGTATTATATATATGCTTGACTTTATTGTTCAATTCAAATAAATTTATTTTCACATTTACTCTAGAAAAGAAAACTGAAAAAAGCTAGTTTCAGTAGATGTATTTTCTTTCCCCGGTCGCACCAAACATGCTCGCCCTTTCAGCCGTGGGAACGTTATAATGTTACGATCAATCCCACTATTCGTTGGTAAAAGAGTAGCCCAAGAGTTGGCGATGGGTGGTGATGACTAGCTGCCTTCCCTCTAGTCTTACACTGCTAAATTAGGGACGGCTAGCACAGATATCCCTCGAATAGCTTTGCGCGAAATTCAAAACAAACAAACAAACGTATTTTCTTTCACTCAGTAAAATAATAAAAATGTGGCATACAAAGAAAAAAACAAACTCTCTTGGCTAATTTGCGAATCCAGTTATTCAGTTGTGCTGGATGTACTTTTTAGATCGAAACCAAAACAACTTTTGATAACAATTCAATGCACATTTTCTTATTAAAATAACATTTGGAATCACAGAATATACTTGTTGACGACTGACTCCCCATCATATTTGATCCAAAGGATTAAGTTGACTACATATTGAGCGCCTACTAATATTATATAAAGTTAAGCATCACATTGCTATCATGTTAGTTGGTGCAGGCCTAGCTTTTATTAAGTTAATTAATATGTATTTCTGCAATACGTAGTCCTATATAATTAATAATTAAATATATTATTTTCCGAGTAATCAATAATTTGTACTGTCTCTATATACTTTACTATAGATTACCTAAAATGCATGTAGTATATCTGCACTTGTTTTATCATAGTGGCTCCAATATACTCTCTTAGTATCCAAGATTAATTGTTACAAGTAATATAACCCCATTTGTTGAGACGATATTTTTACAGTATACATTCTTAATAGCCTAAGACACTTGACTTCTAGTGCAGTATTTGGTATTTCCACTTCAATCAGCGCCTTAAGTAGCACGTGAGCAAAATAGCCCAGACAGACGTTAAAAGACTCAAGACACAATTATTTCTTATTACGAGTTGCTGACCGAAGGAAGTAACCAGTCAGGATCATCATCAGCCTGCACTGTCACTTTTTCGAATAGCTGTTATAAAGCTAAAACAACTAAAACTATAGAGGGAGCTCAGTAACATATCATAATTTAACACTTGCGGTAGAACTAAAGAACTAATGGAAATGAAAATATTTAACAAACTGTATAACGCTTACAATTAAAGAACTATTTTTGAGAAATGTTTTATTATTTCAATTTTTAAATGCACACTTCATCCGTAAACGAAAATGGTATGATTTTTTTTTAAAGATAACTTTATAAAACTCATGACCAGATGTTTCTTATTTGCTGTACTTTCTAGTTATGCCTAGATGTGAATTACTTGTAGGAAACTCCCGCAAAACGTTTGGGAAAATACAACCAGTTAATTGTATTTCACTGTAATGATGTTACAGCAATGTTGCTCCCATAGTTCGATAGTTGGAGGGTTTACCACATTAAAATGTGATGTAAAATGCTTGCAGCAAACACACTACAGACAGCCAGTTGTGTAACTTTCTATCTCAACAGCAAATAAACAGTGAAATCCTGTGCTGCTGTTGTAAATATTTACTTTATTGTTTGTCGTGCTCTTCCGTGGGGGCGTTACAATGTGACGGTCAATTCTACTATTCGTTGGTAAAAGAGTAGCCCAAGAGTTGGTGGGTGGTGATGACTAGCTGCCTTCCCTCTAGTTTTACACTGCTAAATTAGGGACGGCTAGCACAGTAGCTCGTGTAGCTTTGTGCGAAATTCCGAAACAAACAAACAAGTCGTGCTCTTTCTGTTAATTATGATACCGTTAAACTGAGAGGGTTCGATTTCCACTGGTAAACGCAGCAGAGAGTTAGATGTAGCTTTGTTACAAGAAAGCACGCACAAAAAACTCAATAATTACGATTACTCACTTCTGACCTAAAACACACAACTTATAACAAGATTGTTCTGAGGACATCTTGTTGGTTTATAGAACATTGTGTTTGTTTTTGAGTTTTTAGCCAACTCTTGGGCTACTCTTTTACCAACGATTAATGGGATTGACCGCCACATTATAACGCCCCCACAGCTGGAGGGTGAGCATGTTTGGCGCGACGGGGATGCGAACCCGCGACCCTCAGATTACGAGTCGCACGCCTTAACATGCTTGTCCATGCCAGGCCTGGTTTATAGAACAATCTAGAAAAATCCACCTATTTACGTGAATGCATATTTTCGAGACCAAGCTTAAACAAACCAAAGACTCAAAAGACCATTAGAAAAGCACTGGAAGGCTTGACAAATATGTGGTACGATGTGATTGCTATGTCTCCAATTTACTTGATCATCACAAACTTTCATTAGATTCAGATCTTTATTTATTACTTAGTTAAAAGTGCCAGAAGATATGGTCACAATTTTTTTGGATTGGAAGGTTCTCTTTCGTAACCATGGCTTGTTTGCTTTACTAAATTTCGCGCAAAGCTAATCGAAGACGATTTGCACTAGCCGTCCCTACATTTGAATTGGTAGGTTAAAAGGAGGGTAGTCAGCCAGTACCACCCTTCGCCAACTCTTGGACTTCCCTTTACCAACAAAGAATAGTTATATTGACCATCACATTATACGATTCGACACCTGGAATGTAGACCATGTTTAATAATCTCGTGACGCGCCCATTGCAAGTCAAACACCTAACCACAAAACTATATCAAACTTATATCTACAGCATTCATATTTTAGCTGAATGCGTTGTTATTGGCTGGCTTGTTGTTTCGTAGCTATTTACGTCACTATGATCTCCATATGTTACCACTTGTTATTTGACAATTGTTTTGGCTCGACACAACTTATAAATCTCATTATACGTCTATCCTTGTGGTGTGTTCTTCCAATCATAATGCTACTTGCCGCAGCATCTCTATTCGAATATTCATGAAGTCATCATGAACCAAATACATATGTGCTACAAATGTCACTCATGGTGCCACGAATCTCATCTCGGACGATAAGCCACTGCACTATCCTGAATATATCGTTATTATGTAATGCTATTACATCTCACTGCTGCTACGTGTGTTTGGAACAAAGGAATTATTTATAATATAGTTTAATGTTATTTATTTTAATATGTACATGGTATCCATAAAAGGAATTATTTATAATATAGTTTTAGTGTTGTATATTTTAATACGTAGACGACATTTTTAAAAGTTTTTAATTCACACTTTTTTACAAGAATACTTTTAATATCAATAGCATTACATTTCTTACAAATGCATAATTAACAACATTTCATATTAGAGAATATATTTAGAGCACAATGATAAATATTTATAGTCTTGTTTTTGACACAAGAAACCAACAGAGATAATCTGAAGATACATTTTCACATGTAAAAAGTAGAATAAACACATCATCTCTAGAAAACTTTCTATTTACCGAAGTTACTCCTTTTAATATGACAAACATGTAAAGTAAGATAAAGTATCACATTTCATAGACAATGGTTAAAGTTATGAGATAAACAAAACTCTCGTTTTGAGAAATAGCATTATGTCATTTCTCTTTTTAGCAACAAGTCTTCAACCCTGACGGTTATCATGAAATGATAGTCTACAGTGAAGGAGTAGTTCATTCTACAAAAATTTTTTATGTAGATTATGAATAGTAATCTATATCTGTTGGAAGGAAGAATCAGAGAAACATAAAATGTTTAAGATTGTGCAATTTTATTGAACTTTAAATGGAAAGAGTATAGATTGTCAGGTTTAAATGAATGCTCTATAGATGAAATATATCATGTGAGTGATAAAAATGTTTATTTCTTGAAGCAGAGGGTTTCGTTATAATAACCAATCGTAGCTTCATTTTTCTATATACATTAAATTTTGTTTAATAGTGTTTAGTTAATGGTCTTCATTTGGAAGGTTTTTAAAAGTTTTAATGAAACTGATACTGAATAGGTTTTGAGTAATGAAGAGTAATTAGGAACTCTGATTAAATGTTCAATGTGTTCAGCATTGTATGGTTTTGATTCTAAGATTGTATGTTTATGGTCTTAAGTTTGAATGGTCTAATGTTTTGGTTGAATGATTAAGATATTTAGACTAATGCTGTCATTTTAAGATTAGATAGCTGAATATTTAGACTTGATACCTGATACCTGAAAATTTATTTCTAGAAATATTTTCATTAATATGCATTAGAAAATGTGATCGATGAATGTTGTTGTGTTAGTAATAGTTGGGAATTATGACTTTCTTTAATATTATAATATAGAAAGTTTAAACATTACTTTTGATTTTAGACTGGGAAGTTTTTAATGGCTTTAATGTATATGAAAAAGTAAAATAAAAAAGCAATGACTTTAAATATATTGAGAGCTTTCAGAACTAGATGATTCATGTGATGACTTTTAGTTTAATAGCTTTCCATAGGAGGTTTAAAGAAGATCTAGAAGGCTTAGAGTTCTAAAACTCTTGTTTTTAATTGAAAATAAATGTGACTTTTCGAGATTATGATGGTGGTAAATAAATGAATGCTTTAGAAATCTTAGTGCAGATGAATCATTTGCAACTACAAACTGGTTAGTTCTGGTTTGAAATAAATGTTTAAGGCTCTATAAACGATAATATGATGAGTAACTAATGGTCCAGGACCTAAGCCTCGTGGACACTGAGATACGGTTAGGGTATTTCATTATTGATCATGAGAAATGCTCAACAGTTGAGAATCATTGCTTGGTAGATTCTACGTGGTTTTCAGTTGTAGAAGACATGCAACTAATGTGCTCTGAGTGGTTGCCATTGGATAAGGACTTCATTTTAGTATGAGTTGAATGGTTGTCACTGGTTAATGCTGTCAGCTTAATTCGCTCTGAAATGTGACCAATAGTTGAGGACCTCATCATAAAAAGCTCTGAGCGTTGTTTAGCGGTCGAATACTTTAGTGTAGAACATAGAGGGTATTGATTAATAGCTGAAATATCTAAAAATGGTGTTTTGGGGCGATAATAAATTGTAGATGATCCGAGCTTGGTTGGTTCAGAGTGGTGGAGTTGACTAGATGAGGGCTCTGGACTAGAATGGCGCGACAGATACTGGCTGCTCGATTTTCTTTTGTAAACATTTGATCTTTTGTGGAAAGTCATGCTACTTATTGGAGTTGTGTCTGCATTAAGATCAATATCTGATGTTTTTTTGTCGTTAGAAAATGAAGAAGGGCAAGAATTAGCTAAGTATTCTTTACAAAGGGATTCTGGGAGAGAATGATAATTAAGAGGCGAGACCCCTGTAACGTGAACGGAAGTCCTTCCCAGTGTTTTGTAGTCATCACTAAAGAAATCTCTGTAGCAGTTCTTCTTGCAACACGAACATTTTTTTCTATTGAACTTGGACCATTGTTTTTTCTTATTGTTCCACATATGAACAGAAGAATTTTGTCCGTCATGAATTCTTATTTGGACCACAATAGATTCGAGAAACTTACGTTGGCATTCTGTATATGATGTTCTTGATTCGTCTCCTACTGGTTTCTGATTTGGCCGTACCTCTATCTGCCCGTGTCGTAACTGATCTTTGACACGGAATATTGGATTTATATGGTCATGTTTAGAGCAGTGTCTGAAAAAATAACACACGAAGATTGGGAAATAAGAATATTTATACATCGCTATATAAACTTAAAAAAAACACGTTGGCATTTCAGGTAAGCATAAATTATTTATTTCTTATGATTGCCTGTTTTTCTTTAAGTTTTTCTAGAAAGTTTTAAAAAAGTACTCAACACTCAAGATTTTTTTATATACTACTGAAAATCAGCTTTTATAAATACATTATTTTGCATTTTGTTTCCAAAAAAAAGACAAGCAAAGTAATGTTTATCCTTCGTTTTAAAATCGCGATTAAATGTTTCTTTAAAAAGTAAAGCAGCTGTTACACTATACCTACTTTAGCCTAAATTATATATACTGATAGTTCGTGACCCTTAATACAATAAACACAATTTACATAAAAATAGAATTATTAAAATTTTTACACTATAGTTAAATAATTAAAACATACTTTCTTGAAGTTAATTCTGCTTTACTTTTCGATTTACTTTTTCGATGTGACGTAAATTGTTTGTTTGTTTTGAATTTCGCGCAAAGCTGCACGAGGGCTATCAGGATTACCCGTCCCTACTTCAGCAGTGTAAAACTAGAAGAAAGGCAGCTAGTCATCACCACCCACCGCCAACTCAGAGTGCGAGTCGAGCGCCCAGCATCTATTTTGAGCCATAACTTTCAGAAACTGAACTATGTTGGTCAATATCACATTATAACACGTTTCTATAACGCGCATAGATTAAAATGTTCTAAAGTATTGTCATATTAAGTTCTGATATTGAATAATTCTCAGTTCAAAGTATTAAAGTTTAACTTTAGAATGTCTAAAAATTGTTAGCCATACCACTATGTTAATAAATATGTATGTTATTAAAGTCTTTATGAAAGGCAATTATCTTAATATGCTAAAACAAATCAGATATTGATCCCTGTTAGCCCAGCGAATTTTGCACAAAATACCCCAATGTAACGAAAGCATTTAAAAGTCAAGATAAACTGCATGCGAGTGTGTAGTAAATACGAGTTGGAATAGCAATGTATTTAACTTGTGCATGTAATGGTAAGTTATAGCTCGTCTAAATGAAATGTTTATAATGTCGTGTACTAGCAAAGAGGCAGCTTTTGAAACACGATTATATATTTAAGTATGTGTAATATATTAAATTTCAATGTTATTTAAAATGAGAAAACAGATTTTAAGATTGCGAACAACATCCCAGTAACGGTTACGATAAAAGAATCCTTATTTATGGGTTAAGAAGACCCGTTAAATAAACTCGTATTTATATTTATTACGCTTTGAATACTGCTTGTAAAGTCTGAATAACAACATTTTCTGATTTCGTAGACTATTATCAGAAAACGACTATTCTGCGTGGCTAAGTTTCTTTACGTTATTTACTGTAATAACGTATGTCAAGTGATTACATGTGACATATTAAAATAATTATCGTAGGGTGTAATTATAAATCTAATGAATTTAATTTAAGAATTCTGTTTTCCAAATGATGTTGTTTCAATGTTATTTTGTGATTATTACATTTCGGAAAAGATAATCATATAACTGTAAGGTAACTAATACTGTTTGTATGAAACCAAGTTATGTATGACATTAATAATCAACTACGAGGCAGAAGTACGTGTGTTATTGATTTGAATTACGCACAGAGCTACACAATGCGCTATCTGTGCTCTGCACACCTCGGATATAATAACCCGGGTTTTAGCGTTGTACGTCCGCTATGCTGTTAAGGGGAGTATAAATACATCTATATATACATGACTTGTGTGTTTTCTATAGCTTTGGGGGCTTATGTTCAGGTATTGTAAATTTCATTCTTCCTTAATTATGTGATGAAGCTGTTTATCTGCTTATCTGTTGTGTTTTTTGTGTTTTTTTTACTATACAAGCCTAAAATTCTTGTAAGATCTCATTTTTCTTTAGGAAAAGGAGAGAGGCCAATAAATAAGCTATTTCTCAAAATTAGAACATAATTTATGATATACGTACACAGATTTAATACAAAATGTCCTCACACTATTTTATATACATTTGATTGTATGTTCAGTTGTCTGGTCGGCAGCTGTTTTATTTCAAAATATGAGAAAACGACTATTTATAATTGTTTTAAGTTAAATAAATAAAAAAATAACAGTATTAGAAATTATTGTAAAATTAACATTTTAAACAGAAAATGTACGTTATTTATAAGAACTTGGTGTTTTACGTCACAGGCCCGGCATGGGTAGGTGGTTAGGGGCGCTCGACTCGTAATCCGAGGGTCAAAGATTCGAATCACCGTCACACCAAACACGTTCGCCGTTCAAACGGTGGAACGTTATAACGTTACGGTCAATCCTACTATTCGTTAGTAAAAGAGTAGCCCAAGAGTTGGCGGTGAATGGCGATGACTAGCTAGCTGCCTTCCCTCTAGTCTTACACTGCTAAATTAGAGACAGCACAAATAGCCCTCGTGTAGATCTGAGCTAAATTTAAAACAAACAAACCAAAATAGATGCTGGCTGCTATTTTAAGAAATTAAGTAACTTCGACAACAAGCTAAATCAAAAATAGCGCAAAGTAAGTACAGACAGTTAATTATTATGTTTGTGCTTAGGCCATTCTCAGTCTCATTTTTCATAATCGCCACGACAGTAAATAGGGGATGACTGACTTTCGTTCTCTTTGCTTCATCAACAAATGAGAAAAGTGTGTGTTGTTATGGCAAAGCCACATCGGACTATCTGCTCAGTCCACCGAGGGGAATTGAACCCCTAATTTTAGAGTTGTAAACCTGTAGATTTTTTGCTGTAAAAGCGGGGGACCAAGAGAAAAGAGACGAAAAAATGTCTAGTATGTCTTATAGGGTATCACTCCTCTTTTCGTGGGTTTAGTGTAAAATAGGAAAAGCCGGATGATTTGAATAAAATGGTCAGGAAGTGAAATACGGATTATAAAAGTTATAAAAAAATGAAACAGTGATATAAGAAGACTTTGTTTGTTTGTTTTTGAATTTCGCACAAAGCTACTTGAGGGCTATTTGTGCTCGCCGTCCCTAATTTAGCAGTGTAAGACTAGAGGGAAGGCAGCTAGTCATCACCACCCACCGCCAACTCTTGGGTTACTCTTTTACCAACGAATAGTGGGATTGACCGTCACATTATAACGCCCCCACGGCTGAAAGGGCGAGCATGTTTGGCGTGACGGGGATGCGAACCCGCGACCCTCGGATTACGAGTCACACGCCTTAACGCGCTTGGCCATGCCGGGCCTATAAGAAGACAAACGTAGTAAAGTACAAATGAAACAAAATAAAGGAACGACAAATAAACACTATGGATTTGCGGATTATGAACAGAATGAACATGTCAGTAACAGAAAAAAAAAAAGATAATTATAATTCAAGATATTAAAAGGACATCAAAAGTAAACGTAGTAAAACAACGACATTAAAAGACAAATATAATAAAACGATTAATATACAAAAATGAAACGAGGAAATGAATGCAGAGGAACTAAATGTAAGTTGTAAAAGGCAGTAATCATAAGTAAATGAAACATAATCGTATATACCTTATTGCGCTCTAAAGGTTTGTGGTTCTCTAGTTCATACTGTACTGTACCCTATTTTTAATTGTGTTACAAATGGTAAAATTGTAAAGATATGAACATTTAGAAACATTTTAATAATTACAGAGCTTTGATTAAAAATATTCAATCACAATACATTACTGGCTTCTCCAGTATATCTGTCCAAAGAATGGTGTTGAAATAAAATCTTGGCTTTCGTTACTGTATCTTTCCTTTGGTTAACTTTATAATGCTCTTACTATGACTGTTATACAATAGCGTAAGATTTTACGCTTGAAAATGTTGATTTTCTTTGTTTTTCTGGTAAGAAGGTTCATAATGTAGGAATTTTATTTTCCCATGTAAAGTTGAGATGGCTCAGTCTACTAAGTTCAATTGCCAGCCCTATATTTATTTTAGTTTATAGATTTTTTGCCGTATAATTGTTTGATTATGTCTTATAATATGATGTACATTGATTAGTAGGTTATAAAGTGTATTCTAAAACTTTATAAATTATATATAATATAATAATAAAATAGGTAGTTAAAGATCGTGATGACAAAATTATAGTTACTGTTGAATAAAAATGATAATAAATTAAAGTAAGAAATATAAATTTTAGTTAGTCACAAATTTTCAACTTTGGGGTGCTCTGAATAGCTAAAAAGCAGCATATACACCGGAGATAGAGCGACTATGCCAAGTAGATCTTAATATCTAGCTTATAGTGATTCGTTTATAAGAAAATCTAGATGAATTTTATATTGCTTTAATGCGAACGTCTGTGTAATCCCAACATGGAGAGTGCTAGAGCACATGAGAAATAATACTCAATTTTGTTTTGTTTTTTTAATTAAGCACAAAGCTACACAAGGGGCTATCTGTGCTCTGCCTACCACGGGTATCGAAACCCGATTTTAGTATGTAAGTCCGCAGACATACCACTGTGCCAACTCAATTTTGTCAACTAAAACAATACAGGTCAAAAGCAAACGATTTTCAAGACAATGACCTGGAAATTATTTGGTCAATTTTGTGTTTATGTTTTCTCTAGAATGTTAGAATTAAAATGAACAGTTTTATTAGAACAGCATTTATTCTTAAGGATAGTAAAATAAAGCAAAAAAGTCTCTAGTTTGACTCACAGTAAGCCTTATTTAAAAAATATATCTGGAAAATTGTCTGTACAACTCATTGTGTTGAGATAAATAATTACATTTTATTACTTATTGCACATAATCATATAAATAGAACCATAGAACGTTACATTATAGTTATACCTCGAAATTTGATATGTATGAGAGATGTATCGAAATGTGCAGAGAAGTTAATTTATAATAGGGTTGTGTAAGTGTATTTTTCTGTTAATGTGTTCTATTCTTAACTGAATATTTGATATGTAAATTATTCTATGTACTACTACAATCGTTACAAAAATATAGAGCCACTTTCATTGGGAGATGAAAATGAAAAAAATAGATAAATAAGAAGTTATCTATAAGTACTAAAGTTATTCTTTTATCTACATTCTTTATCTATTTCTATAAAAGTAATTAAAATATGACAATTAGAAACGTATTATTATTAAATATATAATGTTGAAAAATATTATTTTTTTTACAACAGACCTTCTACGTTTACTAAAAGCGTTCTCAGTATCGTTAAAAGAAGTTTAGTAAGCTTTCAAAACTATGGTAATATTAGTACCTATATTTTCATAAAATCAGAGATTGGTTAAAACAGCAATATCGTATCTATAAGATGCCTGATTGGGTCAGAACGCGCGAATCACCACTTGTTATTACAGAGCTACATTCAAAATTTAATAAAATCTGTTTATTATCAATATACATAAAGAAAGTTTAAAACCTATATTTTAATATTTTACAATTTTTTAATTTCTTATTTCAAAAAAAAATATTTAAATAAATTATATCTCTTTGCTTCTGTGTATCAAGTGACAATTGGTTACTCATAATTGCTCATTTTATATTGTCTTACTATCCCTCTATGATCCTCTTAGTTTGACAAAAATGACACACTTTCAGCATATCTTTAGTAATATATAATATAAACTTACAACCTCCACTTTTATCGCGTCACTAAAATATAAGCCACAAAATCAAACTCGTATGTCATGCCCACCTATCACATTCCAGCTTACAAAAATATGTCAATAATTTTCTCTGACATTATGTAGTGGATTATTTTTAACCAATAGAAAGAGAAAGTTATAATTTACCGACTTATTTATAAGGATAACTCATGCTGACAAACATTTGAATGACTAGGTGTACAAATTTATTGTAATTATTGGGTTAAGGAATAATTCGTGAGCGTTTTTCAAGTTAAAAAAATATATTTATAAATGAAACGCTTTCGCAAAATATTTCATGTCATTTGGTAGATGATTTTTTGCTCTAATAGATGGTGTGTTTGATTTTCATGTGTCTTTAATTTTTGCTTTCAATTACAGCTCATTAAATGGACTGTCAAGTGGTCAAAATCGAGCATTTTCGACACCATCTGCTTTTCGCATTTAATTTCTTGCAATTTCGTTTAAAACAATGCATACTATATACCTAGGTATTACATGAAATAAAGTATCATAATAAATGTTTTGGGTGTAATGTGTTCATGCATTGAAGTCTTGCATGTAATGCTTGAATGAAATTATTTAAAAACGCTCACGAATTATTCCTCAACCTACTATTATTGAGATGACCTTGACCAGGTAATAGAATTATTTTGTGTGGCTTTTGAACTAAGATATAAACGTATTTATATACAAATGAAAATGTGTTTTAAGAAGGACAGATAATCTTATTGTACTATATTTCATAAAGACAAGAAACACTATTTTCGGACGCAAAGTATCTCAAAAACATCCTAAAAAAGGGCCCGGCATGGCCAAGCATGTTAAGGCGTTTGACTCGTAATCTGAGGGTTGCGGGTTCGAATCCCGGTCATACCAAACATGCTCGCCCTTTCGGCTGTGAGGGCGTTATGAAATGACAGTCAATCTTACTATTCGTTGGTAAAAAAGTAGCCCAAGAGTTGGCGGTGGGTGGTGATGACTAGCTGCCTTCCCTCTAGTCTTACACTGCTAAATTAGGGACGGCTAGCACAGATAACCCTCGAGCAGCTATGCGCGAAATTAAAAAACAAACAATAACAACAAACGTCCTAAAAAGGGGCGGTTTAATATTTCATACTCTTTGAAATTAACAGAATATATATAAAAATGTATATTAATTATAAATGAAAAAGTAACAAGATATCGAGATTTTTAATAAAAATGGAAATAATTTTAAACATTAGGTGTAATAAAATGGATAAATAAATTACATTAAAGTGTGTAAAAGCATTCTATAAAAAAATCTGTATGTAATTCAATGATAAATTTGAAATTCTGAATAGTATTTTTAGTTGGAGAGTGTAATTTTCCTACCATATGCGTGGATGATTTTTATAAAATCTATACATTTCAGAATAAGTTTAAAATAAAAATAAAACATGGAAATAAAATGTGAATGAAAAGTTCATCCAGACTTTGTTTGATAGCATGCGCATGCGTACTTATGATCCTATCAAGAGGACTAGCCTTAATTTTAATATTATTATTAATAATTTGGGTTCCCCGTTTGTACAGCGGTAAGTCTACGGATTTACAACGCTAAAATCAGGTGTTCGATTCCCCTCGGTGGACTCAGCAGATAACCCGATGTGGCTTTGCTATAAGAAAGCACAGACACAACCAATCTGAGTGTCTGAAGAGGATCTAGTCTAAAGAGTCATGGTTCGCTTCCCACTGTCGCAATAAAAAGTTTCGCACTTTGGAGCCTGTGACGTTCTATAACATTGACGGACAAATCCAACTATTCGGTTAAACAAGAGTTGTGATTGATGCTGATGCTAACAACCATTCCTATAGTCCATTATTTCAAAGTGAGATATGGCCACGCGAGGATAACATTTTGCGTGGTTTAGAGTGAAAATTCTCGAACAATTATTGTTGTTAGAAATAAGAGGAACGAACTCAGCTTATAACTGATCCAATATTCTAGGTTTTCAATAATGAGATGCGTATTTATTCTCGAAACAATGGTGTATTTCTAGGCTAAATTGTTAGCGTTGTTTGGTAGATTAGAGCCTACCACATGTGCTTAGCTTGTAGTCCAGAGCTTTTTGTTTTGTTTTTTGTTTTTGAATTTCGCGCAAAGCTACTCGAGGGCTCTCTGCGCTAGCCGTCCCTAATTTAGCAGTGTAAGGCTAGAGGGAAGGCAGCTAATCATAACCATCCACCGCCAACTCTTGGACTTTCTTTTACCAACGAATAGTGGGATTGACAGTCACATTATGACGCCCCACGGCTGAAATGGCGAGCATGTTTGGTGCGATCGGGATTTGAACCCGCGACCCTCGGATTACGAGTCGAACGCCTTAACCCACCTGGTTATGTTGGGCTTCGAGCTTTTTAAACCAAGGATACAGACGGGTTTTAAAACTCGTGGATAAAATCTATTATTTATGATATCGATAACTGAATATAGTTCCGGTAAAAACTAAACCAAAATAATATGTAGATAAAATATATTATTTTTTTTTATCTGGTACAATCTTGATCATGTCTGTGTAGATAATACTTCCACGCCTTTACGAGTGAAGCGATAAGTAAATAAATGGTGCACCATGGAGAAAGGATTAAATGTGAACGGCAGAAAGGATATACTGTTAGTACTGATCCATCATAACTTAGGCAATATCCAGTTCAATTTGTTTCTTTTTGCTCAAGAATCGATATAAAACCATCATAACTTAGAAAAAGGAAATTTCATGCAACATTTATTTGAATTTATAACTTTCGACTTGGCTTCATTCAGTCTTAATTATGAGGAATATATTTCCACAAAATTGGACTTGCTGATATGTCGCACACCTAAGACCTGAATTACTTTAGTTATTGTATTTCTTGAAATAATAAAAGTAAATATTCGTTTAGGAAAATACACACACAGAGGTAATACTGTTTCAATTTTAAATGATGAGAAACCCGCTGGAAATTAAAATGTATCTCAGAATAATGACCAAGGAAGGTCGTAACGTCGTCCTCTGCTTTATTAGTAAAAGTGTTAATACCCATACCAGCCATCTTAGATACATGTTTTAATCTTAATTATTACAGTTTTCCATGTTTAAAGTGGCCCGGCATTTCAAAATGGTTAAGGCACTCGACTTGTAATCTGAGGGTCGCGGGTTCGAATCCCCACCACACCAAACATGCTCGTTATTTCAGCCGTGGGGGCCTTATAAAGTTACGGTCAATCCCACTATTCGTTGATAAAAGAGTAGCTCAAGAGTTGGCGGTGAATGGTGATGACTAGCTTCCTTCCCTCTAGTCTTACATTGGTAAATTAGGGATGGCTAGCGCACATATTTCTCGTGTAGCTTTGTGCGAAATTAAAAAAACAAACACAAAACTGAAAAGAGTTGAAGCAATGAAAAGACATATTAGAAAGAAAAAAAGGGTAAAACACTACGTATGATAAACAAAGCTGGAGTCAGTACAACTTACACAGTTGAATGGAAACGTTAGAAAGGAAGGTACAGAAGAGAAATGATCAATAATTAATATTAGACAGTGATCAACGAGCACTAGAAGAATATAGAACGAGGTAAAAACTGACTAGTATTTGACTATTATAAGAGAATAAATTATAACAGAGCATGAAATAAAAAGAAATTGTCAGTATTAGACAGTAAGATATAGAAATTGTAAACAAAAATAATACAATAATTAGTCAATGTTGCTAAGTAAGTAAGTACCAGATTTAAGTCATACCTTTCGGACATCTCATCCTGACATGCCTTGCAGTAGATAGCGGACACTTCAGAAAATAGAAAGAATAACTACAGCTATTAACATCAGTATAAAGTATTCTGTCGTAATAAGAGAAAAAAAAACAGATTCGTGAACAGGTGTTTTTAAACGTTTCATATAACAATATAACTAATATTTCACATTTAGAGAATACTGTAAACAGCTGAAAAATTTAACAGTCTGTTGTTTTATCTTATAAATGTTAGTTAATAATACATATGTTTTGTTACCTTTGATTCTTAAGAAAATATATCATCTATTTGATATTATACATCAGCACACTATTTTGATCAATTAATAGTCCTTTATATGTTTATTGTATTATATCTTTATGATATATTTATACGTTGTTATACTTATATATGTAGCATGTATGAAATTTATTCCTAACGATTTTTGTCTATACATTTTTAAAGCTTAAAGTTGAGTATGAATCATGTATGATTTAAATAAGTCGTGTTAGAAGAGTTATTCACTTTTCTCGCACTCTCTTGTTAAAAGTACGACATTCTAATTGATTTGAACAAGATACATTTGAAGATAAAAATTTTAATTAGAACAAAAACCGAAAAGAAACGTCACAAGTGCGCGACAGTCTTAATTACTTCCAATAGAGTGATTGTAGAGAAAAGAACCCGTATTTAAAACAGCTATATATCAGAATTAATTTAACTAGGAGAACTAAATTATTATCAGAGATACCGAAAAATTAATTTGAAAGGAACTGGATGTGATACAGACACCTCAAAAACATTTACAAAAGAACTGGTGTTTAAAATGCTTAACAATCAGCACATCAAGCCTATCTCTAAACGATACTTCTATATGATTAATTTATTTTAGAATGTTCATTGATCTTTACAATATATTGCACACTGACTGACAGTCTATCCCTAAACGACACTTTTAAATGAATAGTTTATTTTAGAATGTTCATTGATCTTTACAATATATTGCACACTGACTGACAGTCTATCCCTAAACGACACTTTTAAATGAATAGTTTATTTTAGAATGTTCATTGATCTTTGCATTATCTTGCACATTAACTGATGGTCTATTTCTAAACAACAGTTCTACATGAATAATTTATTTTAGAATGTTCATTGACGTTTACAACATATTGCACACTGACTGACAGTCTATCCCTAAACGACACTTCTAAATAAATAGCTTATTTTAGAATGTTCATTGATTTTTCAGTATTTTGCACACTGACCGACAGTCTATCCATAGAGGACACTTCTACTATATGAATAATTTATTTTATAATGTTCATTGATCTTTACAATATATTGAACAGTGACTGACAGTCTATCTCTAAATGAAACTTCTACGACAATAATTTGTTTTTGAATATTCACAAATCCCTGCAATATATTGCATACTGACTGACTGACGTTTCATCCAAGCTACCGATCCCTTATTGTTGAAAGAGGAAGAGAGGGAAATAAAAGCATTCACATCTTTGTTGAAGAAGCCTTTGATTGTTAATGTACCTCATGTAAAATTTCCTTCTTTTAGAAGTAGCAGTTTTTAAGATGTGATTACTTTGGATACACAGTTTCCGTGTAAACGATCAGTCGATAAACAGTAACTTATTAAAAAAATTCCAGTAATATATCAAACTTTAATAATGACAGTGAAAATATTAACCTACTTTTTATCTATTGGAAGTGAATAAACGCTTGATTATTGGTAAGAAAAAATGTAATAAAGTAATATTACTACACAATCACTAATAATAAAGAAATAGCTTACTGTATAATGGAGCTATAAGTAAAAGTAAAACTTACTACCAATGTTCCAAGGGTAACCACTGTTCCTCTGAAATGTTCTAGAGCCATTACTGTTTATCCATTCCAACTGAGGATAGCAGTCGAGACAAAATGGCTTCAACAAGCTTTTCAGTTCTCGCCGATAGGGTCTCCTTGATAGAACATAGATCACTGGGTCGAGAATAAAGTTGAGAGCCATACAGATATCGGCTATGCGATAGAATAATTTGTGTTTTCGTTCTTTATCCCAATGAGCCACTATGATAGTTAGCTGTGGTATGATTCATTTAATAAAGTTTTAATGTTAACAAAAACAGATCATATGATAATACACTTAGTACAACAACATACATAATACTACCAAACATTGTAGAAAACTAAATGTAAAACATGAAATATCGTTTTATAGACTTTAACACTTTATGACCTACTTTTTGTTTGTTTTTATTTGAGTATAAAGCTACACAATGGATTACTATATTGTGTCCACCATGAATATCAAAACCAGATCTTTAGCATACCGCAGACGTACAGTTGATCCATCATAGGGCTTATAGCCTACAAACATATTAATTTCATAAAATACATTAATATTAATAGAAATCATAATAAATTATTGAAACTTAAATGTTTAAAATGCAATATCCGATAAAATTCTGAACTCGTATCCCCTCTTAAATATTCGAAAATGTTCAGTATAAACATATATCAATTTTTGTTTTTGCTTTACATTAAAAATCTATAGTGAGTTTTATGATATTAGGCATAAAATGTATTCTTCGAAAAAATAAATAAAAAATTAATAATAAGTAGATCATCTCCTAGTCCGAAATAAATGACGTCATCAATTGTGAATGGACAGTACCACTTCTTTTAAAATTATTAATGGAAGTCTACGACCTTTAATTTTTTCCTGTACAATTTCCTGAATTGATGTAAGCTAGTTTATTTCTAATTTACAACAGTTAGATTAACATTCAATTTGGGCTGATCATTTCATAACTGTTTATATCTGCTTCTCTTTTTTCCCCAAACACGTCTTTTAAGAGAAGCGTAGTAAGTATTGAACCTTTATTCTACTAATAATTCAAAGCCAGGACAAACTAAACATTGTTTTTTAGTATTGCACGTTGTTTGTTTGTGTGTTATTAAGCACAAAGCTACACACGGCTATTGAAACCGTATTTTTAGCAGTATATTTCCGCAGACACGCTGCTGTGCCCTTGAGAGTGAACCAGCGTGCTGTGATATTAGGCTGATTCATGACATTATCACTGCAGACACACTGCTGCGTCCTTGAGAGGCTATTGCACAGTGAACCAGTATGCTGTGATATTAGGCTGATTTATGACATTATCACTGCAGACACACTGTTGTGCCCCTGTGAGGCTATTGCACAGTGAACCAGTATGCTGTGATATAACGCTGATTCATGACATTGTCACTATGTTTCTTTCGATCTCTCAGAAGTAAGCATCCTCACAGTGTTGAAACTTACCATAACATTTCACTGTCTTACTTTTTCCCAGTTATTTAACATTCTAACGATAGTGTCCCCATGGGAATCTCCGCAATTTAAAAAAGTGCAGTCAGTAATATCAAATTGTCACAACTTTAATGTCATCCTTCACGTGGTTAGGGCGCTCGACTCCTAACCTGAGGGTCGCGGGTTTGAATCCTAGTCGTACCAAATATGCTGTCCCTTTCAGTCGTTGGACATTAAAATGTAACGCTCAATCCCACTATTCATTGGTAAAAGAGTAGCTCAAGAGTTGACGGTGGGTGGAGATGACTATCTGCCTTCCCTTTAGTCTTACACTGCTAAATTAGGAACAGCTAGTTCAAACATTCCTCGTGTAGCTTTGCACGAAATTCATAAAACAAAACAAACAAACACATGTAGTTTTATCAGCCATTTTGTTTGAAACTACTTCTGTAGCATGCTCACTGTTTCTGTAGCTCTTTTCTCGCTCATTTTAACCCAACTTACATTCTGTATTTTTGTCAACTGATTTCTTGAGTTGTTTATAATTAACACGATGCTTAAACTCGTGAATCTTACTTTCTTCAGGTACTAATGTTTTGTTTCATTGTTTTCAGTCTTCTAGTTGAAGAAACAATGTTTCAATATTCTTTGAAGTGTGCCTTTAACATAAAATGTTTCGAAGTTGTGAAATGCAATAATTTGAGCATGATTTTTACTAATTAATTCTAATTTTTAGCCAGTATTCAAAAGTAAAGAGCTTTTGAATGCTGTTGTCAATTTATTGTTCATTCGCTGTAAGAATTTTGGTGGTTTGAAGTTGGTGTGAAAAATAAATTTATCGTTGCGAAACCAAACATCAATGGAATACGTAGTCACGTGTAATGGTGCGTGATATTTCGTGTAGTTATGGCGTAATAGCATTCGTGAAATGATTTGCTTTTATGTTAACCACTAGTCAATGAACACGTGTGGCATTAACACAGAAAGACACTTGTAATATTTTATTCCAACAATAAATTCTACTCTTGCAGGATTTTAACAGAAAGAAATAATTATGTTTCTGAACTAAGATTTATTACTAATACTGTAGGCTAATCAAAGATAATCACGTTTAAACTTAGAAAATATACTTTCTTATCATTAAAATACCACTTCTGATGTTTATGTTACACATATACACAAAATCATAACAACCTTCACTGACTCCACAAGTAGTAAAGTGCAGAAATTATTATTTGAACGACAATGATACCATTGTTATTGGTCTATTTTCATGGACGCTTCTATTCCTACTCCTGGAAGTCCTTACATAGATTAAATATGTCATTGGCGGCTCACCACTAGGATATTCTATTAGTCCTTTATTTGTCTTTCCTCTGTTAATTGTATTATTTCATGAATATAACAATATTATTATTAACGAATATGCCTTTGATTCTGAAGATCAAGCTCCAAAATTAAACTTTATGAAATACTTTTGAATAAATGTGGCATTTAACTTGTTTGTTTGGAATTAAGAACAACGGTACACAATGGGCTATGTGTGCTCTACCTACCACAGGTATTTAAAACCGGTTTCTAGCGGGATGAACCCGCAGACATGCCGCTGTGCCACTGGAGAGTCCTCTTTTCGCTCCGATGGCGAGTAAAATGACCTTTCTCTTCACAACTAGAAGTTCAGCAAATATTATCTTAAAGATTCATAAACAAGTAACTCGTAATCTGAAGGTTGCGGATTCGAATCCCCATCACACCAAACGTGCTCGACCTTTCAGCCGTTTGTTACAAAAAAGTAGTTTAGCACTCATTTAAGTTGCTATAACTATTGCCGTAATAGTATGAATTTAAATTTAAAGAGTATAAAAACGCATCGACAATTCAGTTTTTCTTTTATTTTCTGAATCTAATTTTTACAGTTTTCGTAACAAATTCACAGTTCGTTAGAAAATCAACATGTACTGGCCAGTGCCAGTTTTAGGTATCAGAAAACACGCAATTATCGTTCACACTATACCTTTATATCAAATGCTCAGAATACTAGTTTATAGTTTATTATAAACGGATCTATTAAATAATTTACCAAATGTATCTTTATTTCGAACAGTTTTTAACATATAAGCATGTGCGTGTTGTCACTTAAGCAACCGATCCTGCACGACCAGGTGGTTAAGGCACTCGACTCGTAATCCGAGGGTCGCGGGTTCGAATCCCCGTCATATCAAACATGCTCGCCCTTTCAGCGGTGGAGTCATTATAACATGAGTTGGCGGTGGGTGGATATGACTAGCTGCCTTCCTTCTAGTCTTACACTGCAAAATCAGGGACAGCTAGCGCAGATAGCCCTCGTGTAGCTTTGCGCGAAATTCAAAATAAACCAAACCACTTAAGCAACAAATATAGCAGCAGCAGCATGTGTTATTGTCATAGTAGAAACTAGAAACAAGACATATTTCCGATTGAGAATGCCACCGATTTGTACGCACCATGTCTTCTTTTTAACCACAAGTTTTAAACATTAGCTCAAGTTAGACTCGAAAATTTGATTATGTATTAAATAAAACTTGTTTAACTGTTTAAAATATTAAATGTAGAAAAAACTTTACTAACCATTAAAGGGTCCAACACATTATAAAAAAGACACAGAGAATCAACATTAATTTGGCGAAAGAAATTTCCTCGTGGGTGGTGTGGTTGAAGAAGAGTTCACGGTTGATCCTAGAGATGGTTGTTCGTCCCATGCGTCCCTTGGAGGTCTTCCCTACTTTACTGAGGACGATAACCACTGTGAGATTGCAGAACACAATTACTACACAAAAGCCTATTCCAAAAGTGAACATGAAATAAGCGTAAGCGATGTCCACTGTTTTGACGGCAAAACGATATCGAACACACGTGTAATGTCGTGCTGGGGCATTGGTGTCGTAGTACAGTCCAAACCCCGTAAAAGGTAAACACACCAGGAGCAATGAAATAGACCACAACGTTCCAATAGCAACCTTAATCATCTTGTGATTAATGTGCTGAAACAGATAACAAAATGCAACTTTAATATATTGTTTATGTTATTGAGTTGCAAAAAAAAAGCATTGTGCTATATTTCAGTATATTATGACTTCATTTGCAAAAAATCCTCGTAAATAGATCAACTTCAAAATGAAACACAAATCAAATTTATTTGTTTCAAAATGTTAAAACAACTAATCACCGAAATTATATGTTACAAAGCGAACATAGTGGGAAACACAACGTTAACATTAAAATATATTTTAATTTATTCACCATTTTTGTCCTAGTTCTTGATATGGAAATGCTAGGAAACAAACTTTTCCACAGTACGTTCAGTTAATTAGAATGATTTAATGTGTTCTAAATGGAACCTTTGATGTAAAATGCTATTACAAGGAAATGTTGTTATTCAAATTGCTTGTTAATAAGAAATGGCCGGTTTAACAAGCAATATTCAGAATAACTTTTATACTGTACAAAAGAATATCACAATATCTTGTAATCTATTTTCGCTGTATTCTGATTTAAGAAAGTAGTGTGTGTGTGTGTGTGTGTTTGCTTATAGCAAAGCCACATCGGGCTATCTACTGAGTCCACCGAGGGGAATCGAACGTCTGGTTTTAGCGTTGTGTATCTGTAGACTTACCGCTGTACCAGCGGGGGACAAGAACATTGTGACTGATCTATCGAGTTACCTGATGCCTACTTTAAGCACTTAGTTATCCGAAAAGTCAACAGTTACAATTGATTCTTTCATAACTTTAATCTATTTTTGTTAGTCGTAAACAAAAAGCTTTATAAAGTTTATGAAGTTTACGTCAAGTAAAACAGTTTCAACAATGATTTAGTCATCCTTTATTCAGAAACCTGGCTTCCTGCTGTACTTATAAAGAAGGAACGAGCAGTATGAAATTTTAATTTGTAAAAGAAAAAACTAACATTCACCACATCCATTTAGCGCACATTTTTACGACCAACCAAATTAACTGACTTTAATAAATATGTCACTGAGCGCAAAAGCCACCACAATTATGTGCCTTTATGGAAGATGAAGACGGAAAAGGAAGCTTTGTTATTCCACTTTGCGGCTTGAAAACTGTACGGTCGTGGCGCTAAATGGCCATGATGTTTACGTCATCAAAGCGAACCTACCTCTTTAAACTGGTGATATAAAATAGGATTCTGGATTATATTCTTACAATATTTAGTACTAGCTTCTCGTTTACTTTTATGAATAAAAAGTATGTATATATATAAATTTATACAGAGTATTCTTTACCTTATTGGAATAAGAACTAAAGAAAACGTGTATGGCTTAGAAACAGTTTCATTATGACATAATATAACTTACAAATTATATATATATATCTGTAAGTCATATTGTGTCATAATAAAAACTTTTGTATACACAAGCAGAAAATAAAATGGTCCGACATGGCGCTCGACTCGTAATCTGAGGGTCGAGGATTCGAATCTCTGTCACATCAAACATACTCGCCTTTTCAGCCGTGGGGTCGTTATAATGTGACGGTCAATCCAAACTCTTCGTTAGTAAAAGAGTAGAAGCTGGTAGTGGGTTGTGATGACTAAGTTGCCTTTCCTCTAGTCTTACACTGCTAAATTAAGGACGGCTAGCGCAGATAGCCCTTGTGTAGCTTTGCGTGAAATTCAAGCCAAAGAAAATAAAAATAAATGCCAAAATATTCATTTTTAATAAAGCAAATAAGACATCTTCTCTATGAGAGGTATAAATCAGTTTGGAAAAAAGGCATGGTTCGAATTTAGAAATCTAGATTATGTCCGAAACGTATGAAGGGAAGTTAAATGATTGATTGATTTTGTTTATATTTGCGTAAAGTTAGAGAACAGCTATGCGCACTAATTTTGAAGTCACAGCTTTGTCAAGACAATAGACTCACTCTTTGGCTGATTTAATCGAATATTGCCATTAGACAATCACACTTATAACGCACTTCAAAGTGCATAACGCAATATTGCGATAAAGGAATTCGAATCATTGACTTTCAGATTCAGAGTCCAACACGATCAACACTGGGTCTTAGAGAAAAGAAAATGTTTATGAAGACACGTGGTAATATGTCGTGCAGCACAAACAGACTACAGGATACACTGTATGTTATTAACAGGTGTGATAGATTAGCGATATTCCAAATTACTACGTATTTCCAAAGGGTGTGACATACCAGACTCGAGCCTCTTATACCAGATTTCAAAGTAATCCATTCAGAAACACCTTAGGTATAACAACCCTCATTTTGATCAAGTTTTTTCCCATTATTTTTTCTTCGTCTCAGAAGTCCGGGAATTTATTTTATGTAAAAGCATACTTACATTTTATAGATGTTTTGCAAATGTGTTGCACTGATAGATCTTTACAACCTAGAATTAATAGTCTCAATTGAAGTAAATATAATGCACATGTACAAAGTTATTCAATAAAAACGGTTCATATTTGACGAAAATATTTGCGCACGCCTAATCAAAATCACGTGAGCTATCGCTCTAACATTTTACTAGAATTTCATCCAAGAGTAAAATGGACCCTTTTTAGTTTTTTTGTCACTGTTTAAGGACGACTGATTTGGAGTAGCAAGGCTATAGGTGAAAGGACGTGCAGATAGATAGATATACGAAATAACCAGGTAGGTAGTGATTCGGCCAAACAAAGTAGATTAGCAGTTTCTATCTCAAGTTTTAAAAACAAATCATCTGGGTGAATAGTTATTACTTATTGTCAACTTTACAACACAAGTTTACTGAATTTATGAAATTGTCCCAATTAAAGAGTGTCACATGACATTGGCTTAAGCATTTAATATAAAAAAAGATACTTGATATGGCTGTACCGATTGCACGGGGTTGATGACAAGACACAGTTAATCGAAATTCCACGGTGTTACTATAAAACATGTTATTAACGTTGTTATAGAGATTAAAATATATCAAATTTATTTTTTTAAGATCCGTTTGATTTCGTAAAGTAAAGGTTTATTCCGAATAGTCTCACGCTGGGACAGCGATAAGTTTTCGGATTCACAACGCTAAAATCAGGGGTTAGATTCTCTTCAGTGAACACAACAGATAGCCTGTTGTGGCTTTGTTATATGAAAAACACAAACATGAAACACACACACATTCCGAATAATAGAGTTGCTAACCTAAAACTAATGTTTGTTACTATCGAGTGTCACTTTCTTACTTGTCGTTTGTTGGTGTATGTTATTGATAAAAATTCATAATACATAATCAAAAACATTTTAGGTGCAAACTAAAAAGATTTTTATGCGTAAGCTAAGGAAATGAAATCAAAACTGGCTACCAAAGTTTTAGCTCACTTATTGATATGACTTTCACAGCAATTATTCATTCATTAGTTATTTATACCGTATATTTTGTTTTAACCACCATTATGCGGACTGGCTAACTAATGAATGAATATTTGTTGCACAATTTTTATCAATGCCAAATTTGAGTTCATTTCTCACACACTCAATCCTGCTATAAGTGTATCTACCAGTTTGGTCGCTAATGTGGAGTTCATTTCTTATACACTCGATCCTGCTATAAGTGTATCTACCAGTTTGATCGCCAATGTTGAGTTCATTTCTCATACACTCAATCCTTTTTGGTCGCACGTTTTCTTCACACCTAAGGTGTTTTTATTAGATTCTAAATAATTAGGAGTACTGCCTTTACATAATATAAACTCTGTTCATTCAAATACATGATACCACGATCAAACAAATACTTCGTTCGCGAATCACGAGTTTCTCCGAGTATAAATTACAATAATAATAAACGTAGGGTAATATGGTAACCGCATAGTTACAGTGTTCGTTTTTTATAGCATTACTACGAAACAGGCCCGGCATGGCCAAGCGCGTAAGGCGTGCGACTCGTAATCCGAGGGTCGCGGGTTCGCGCCCGCGTCGCGCTAAACATGCTCGCCCTCCCAGCCGTGGGGGCGTATAATGTGACGGTCAATCCCACTTTTCGTTGGTAAAAGAGTAGCCCAAGAGTTGGCGGTGGGTGGTGATGACTAGCTGCCTTCCCTCTAGTCTTACACTGCTAAATTAGGGACGGGTAGCACAGATAGCCCTCGAGTAGCTTTGTGCGAAATTCCAAACAAACAATACTACGAAACATTTTTTTTAATTTCAATAAACTGAAATATAATGCATGTCAAGCAATTCTTTTACTACCAACTAAGTCTTTATTATACTCGTTACAAAATATTTATTACAACCAATTACTCTTTACTAAAAATAATATCCAAGAAACGTAAACGTTAACTCAGTTTTACCTAAATAATTTCATATTTATTTATTCACGATAGTTATTGATTACAGCAATAATTAGACACTTTATCAGGGCAGTAGCAAAAATGTATTAAAGTCTGCAAGAGTTTCATATCGAAACGGCGTTTACGCAAGTAATTAACTATTTTTACAGTAGTAACCATGGTTGGAGATAATCTATGTCTATTTTCAACACATTGCCAAAACAACAAAAAACAACCTCGGTTATTATGCTGTCATATGATATTTATTAAAGATAGTAATAAATCATTACAAATATGCATGTTTTACGTTAATTAGTGTCATGCGCAGTTCATACCAGATGCTCAGAAAACGACGCACTTAACAATGAGGAATTATAACTCCTAAGGATAAACATTGCGCTCCTGTGCTTTTGTTTTTGCTCAATTTTTATTTAATTAATGTTCCTGTGAGTTATTGAACATTATGTCTTGACCAAAATGTTATTTGCTTCTCAAAACATTTTTCGTTTTCATTTTTAAGCTGATAAGATAAACCAATATTGGATTCTTTTTTGACTTCCCATGTACGCCTGTGTATGAAAAGGAATATAAAAAATGTGCATTCTCCACAGGATATTTTAATTTCCTATCATAATAAATACTAGGTTTAAAGACATGTACCAAAAGTAACAAAATCTTTGAATTAACTCTTCATTATTATGTTTAAAAATGACTAGTCTTTTCTCTAGGAGAAAGGTGAGTTGGTTTTGCTAATTTTACAGGCCTATGTTTTTTTATCAGAAACGTGTTACATTTAGCCGTAGCAAATATAAAGCAATTCCTGAAACCATAGCAGGTTTTGTTCTTGTCTAATCTGGTGGTGGCCCGGCATGGCCAGGTGGGTTAAGACGTGCGACTCGTAATCTGAGGGTCGCGAGTTCGAATCCCCGTCGCATCAAACATACTCGCTCTTTCAGCCGTGCGGGCGTTATAATGTGACGGTCAATCCCACTATTCGTTGGTAAAAGAGTAGCCCAAAAGTTGGCGGTGGGTGGTGATGACTAGCTGCCTTCCCTCTAATCTTACACTGTTAAATTGGGGACGGCTAGCGTAGGTAGCCCTCGAATAGCTTTGCGCGAAATTAAAAAGAAAACAACAAAAATATAATCTAGTGGAACTTTTTAAAATTACGTTTTTAGCCATGTGATCTTCACATACGTTGTGTATGGTATAAAATATCGACGTGCTGTAAACAAACCCGACATTTATTATATTGTATGTACTGTTTACACGTAGTTAAACATGATTGTGGCAAGGTCATCGAAGTTAGAGAGCTTTTCTGACCCTCCATATTTCACATGTTAAAATAACGAAACTACAGGTAACTAATATTAATCATCTTTTAAACTACAAAATAAAAAATACTCGATTCAAAACCGTTCCCGAGAAATTCTCAGAAGCATATCTACAATGAAAATAATTCATTAAGAGAAAATTTTTTTGTTAAACCTGTAGGTAATCGGGTACTAAAACCCTAACGAAATTATATAATTAACAATCACTATTGATTTAATTTTAATAGTGGCACCAATCCATAGAAAGTGAAATGGAGCTCGTTAACTAATAAGCAAATGTAAATACAGTTTTTCAGCACCATAAGGTTTATCACACTGCAAACAAGCATTGATAGTTAGAAAAATGTCCCAACTGTCTGTGTTCGAAAGCTATATCTAAAAAGCATGACGTTATGCAGTTTTTCTTATTTTTAAACCATCAGATAAATAAATTACTATCTTTTATTCTTTATAAAATAGTTTGATCTTGTAACTCTTAAAAAAAGTGGTTTGTGGTCGCCAAAGGAGAAGAATTCAGTCAAGTTAATCACTGACTGTCACTGAGATAATTACAGATAATCACTAACTGTCATTGAGATAATTATAGATAATCACTGACTGTCACTGAGATAATTACAGATAATCACTGACTGTCACTGAAATAATTACAGATAATCACTAACTGTCACTGAGATAATTACAGCTAATCACTGACTGTCACTGAGATAATTATAGATAATCATTGATTGTCACTGAAATAATTACAGATAATCACTGACTGTCACTGAGATAATTACAGTTAATCATTGACTGTCACTGAGATACTTACAGCTAATCACTGACTGTCACTGAGATAATTATAGATAATCATTGATTGTCACTGAAATAATTAAAGATAATCACTGACTGTCACTGAGATAATTACAGCTAATCACTGACTGTCACTGAGATAGTTACGTGTACAAGTTGTCATTTAGTAATGCTCAGGTTGCAGCTTTATGGTATCTAGTTGCGTTCTTTTGCGCTTGCGTTCATGAAAGTATGAACATTCACAACAGTTTCGTGGACACTAATGACTTCTAGATTAAGATCACAAATCAAGGTTATCATATGTAGGAACTACTTTATTGTCGCTGGAAAACAATTATATGGCCGAGTTCACCATTTACGAGTTTCTTCTAAGAACACAGGCTGAAAAGAATGCTGGATCCATAGTTAAGTATATATATATAAGGTTTAACTTATGGATTACTCTGTTGAGTATTACACATGAGTTATACCGAATTTACTTGTCGTGAATCATGTAGACTGACTAGAAGGCGTGATTCAAGCTCTCTTGAGAGGGTGGAATACAATATCTAAGTCAGTAATGTGTTTAAATAATTATAGTGGTTTTACTGCGTTTACTTCACGTTGCTTTTTCTTTTATGAATAATATGTGATAACGTTTCAGAATAGACGTTCAAACAGTTCAAACCTTTCAGACCTGTCTTGGTTTCTTGTAAAGATTAGATTATTAGATTTTAAAATGTAACATGCTTTTATATAGATATGCAGTTCTTTATATATTTAAAATAGTGTAATAACCCTCTGTCTGTAAATATAATTGGGGTTTTTAAAAAGTTAAAAATTAGCTATAAAAATGTTAGAAGAAAGTTATATTTAGAAGTATTTTAATATGTATTTCAGAAATGAATCTGCTAAGCGTACATGATAAATCGTTTCTACTTCTGTTTCATAAACATTTAAATATAACCGGAATAACAGTATGTTTAATTTAAGAGAAATGAAACCTAAACTGTATCAAAATCATATTTCTTGTTTCAGTTTTATATGATATCAGGTTATAAAGAAGACCAGAAATCATACAGTTAAATGTGTTTTCTAACATTTTTTAGACTTCTATGTATAAAGGAGTACCGAAAGTTATACAAAACAAAAAGAAGGCGTTTTAGTTCCTTTGCATAATATGCATTAATGTATATATGCATATATATATATATATATATATATATATTATAAAGTTAGAATGATCACGTTATTATAAAAAAATCTCCAAACGTCGCTGAGATAGCTCCACTTTTAAACCTGTTTAAGTTTAAACACAGAAATATTGACCACCTGATGACTTGAAGATATAGACATTAGAACTCTGTCGAAGTTTCAATAATAGATGATCGAATAAAAATATTCTTTACATGATATGAAAGGTTCATAGTTGACACCATTTTTCCATGTAACACTACTCTTTGTAACGGTCAATCCCACTATTCCTTGGAAAAAGAGTAGTCCAAGAGTTGGCGGTTGGTAGTGATGACTAGCTGCTTTCCCTGTTGTTTTACACTGCTAAATTAGGGACGGCTAGTACATATAGCCCTCGTGTAGCTTTGCGCGAAATTCAAAAGAAACCACACCAATACCACCCCTTAACAGCATCGTGACCAGCATTCGAACATCTCTACAAAAATTATCATCAATAACAGAAAATGAAATAAAATAACAGTTTTACTCAGATGAGCATAATAAACTACCAAAGAAAGATCAACAAAAATATCTGTGAAAAGACGAACCCGCTACTATATTTGAAAGGAACAAAAATGTGACAAGACAAAGAATCGAAATCAACAGTTCATATTGAAATGATTGAGGGTGACAATAGCACTCCTACTTAATGGATAAAGAAGAAGTTTCCATTATACCTAACTTTGTTGTCTTAACTTTTTCTTATGAAAATCTCTCAAGACATTTTGTACCTACCTTAATACATCTAAAAAGCCACACATAATACCCTATACACATTGAGATAAAGCTTGAATAAAATTTTAAAAGTACTTCAAACAATTATCTGATTAGTTTTGACACAATAGACATTTTTTCGATGCTTGTACCTAAAACACTCCACAACTCCTATAAGAATATATCATTTTCAAACGACGTTCCAGTCTCAGAATAAACCGTGCAATGGAAGTAGTTTCGCATGAGACACCATCTCCTTATTTTCAGTTAAACTATAAATTCTTTAAGTGAAAAATTAACGTAACAATGAAACTTCCATTTTCACGGATACTGAATTAGAAACATTCACTTTTGTAACTTTGAAACTCAGCCTATGGAAAAGGCACACAAACGACACTTATACTATTTGCTCTCATGGAAGAGACATTAAAGTTGTATTTTGGAACTGATTAGCTCAGAGAACTCAAACATTCAATTTCCTGTCGAAATCAAAATAAGTGTATCAATTCATTTTCTGAATGTCCTAGAGGTCAAAAAAGAACTCTACCTTCATATAATGGAACGTGTGTCTATCTTTTCTTTTAGCAAAGCCACAGAGGGCTATCTGCTAAGTCCACCGAGGGGAATCGAACCCTTGATTTTAGTATTGTAAATCTGTAGACTTACCGCTGTACCAATGGAAAGCAAGTTATTTAAATACGGCACTTTGCAAAAGTATTAGGACAGGAGAATATCTTATCAGTCTTTCCATTTTATGAGCCTAATTCATCTATGCCATTACAGAATATAAATATCCACTTTATGTCAATAATTCACTGATCCTTTATGGCAGTTGAATGAGCCGGCGTGAGAATACTTATCATTCTTTAGAATTCCCATATACTTGTACCAATAGCATGTCATAAGTGTTCACCTTTAATGAACATACTGATTAAAATTATGGTCTGAAATAACAGTCATGATATCCCATGCAGTTTCTTAATTATATAGAAAGAAGTTAGCGAGAAACTTGCATATTCAGCAAAATCTCAATTTAATAGCACTCTACAAATAAACCTAGATAAAAACTTAACGATATACATTAAGATTTATTGTCATGCCACTGTCCAGATAACGTAGAAAATTGTCAGTAGAGCAAAGATTTTACATAAAAGCTTTACGTGATATTCGTTGGGCTCTGACAAATTAAAATGCTCCCAAAATACTGTCAAGTACACCCTAGATTATGAAATCGAGGCAGGTAAATTTGAAAATAGGAAAGAAAGAGGCAGAACAACGAAACTCAATGATACTGATGTTAAGTATTTTTGTTTGTGCAACCTTTGGAGCAGAAGGAAGGCTGTCAGTGACTACAAGCACGAGATAAACAACCATGTACCAAATGATAGAAAAGTGTCCAGGTCTATAATATCAAGAAGACTGAACAATAATGGAATATTTAATCGTGTAGCAGTTAAACAAACATTTTTTCGAGCTCTAAATATTGTCAAGAGAGAGAGATTTGTTTAAAAATTACAAAAACTGCACTGTTGATGGTTTTAAAAGGGTCTTATGGACGGATGAGTCCAAATATGAAATATTTGGTTCAAAGTGTAGGTAGTACGTCTTGCGGAAGAAAGATGAAAAATACTTTCCTCAATGCATACCACCTAGCATGAAGCAAAAGGTAGTATGATGGTTTGGGAGTGCTTTTCTGCTGAGGCAACAGGAGATATTTGCAAAATAGGTGGAATAATGGACCAGTGCAAGTACCATCAGATACTGATCCATTAGAAGAATAATGACTTGAAACACTCATCAAAACTATGCAGAAATTATTTAGTTAAGAAAGAAGATGCTGAAGTCGTTCATGTGATACAATGGCTTCCAAAGAGCTCGGTTCTCAACGCAGTTGAGCAGATTTGGGATTTGATAGGTAAAAAACTTGACAGATCAAAAGTTAGTTCCAAAGCACTTTATGGGAGTATATTATAGGCATCTGCAGTAAAATTCCAAAGGACACTTTGATTAATTATGTTGTAACAATGCCTAAAAGACTGTCTGTAGTTATTAAAGCAAAATGGAGAAACACAAAATATTAACTGTCTGCTGAACTCAAACACTTCCACTGAGTTTCTGTTGTGCTAAAGATGAAGAGTAATGATATTTGTATGATTTATATTCCATGTTTCTTTGAAAGTAGCTTGAAATGTAAATTTTTCTTTAGTTCTAACACTTTTCTTTGCAAAGTACTATATATATATATATATATCTTCAGCTTAAATCCAACCACTGTAGCATTAGATAAAGTAAGAATTGAACAACAGTCTATACAGGAGAAGTGAGGATATTTACATACTTGCCTAACTGAACAATAAGACAGAAACATTCAACTAGTCCTCACTCAGTCAGGCCCTGACATCAACAAGAACCTACAATTGTTATGATTAGTGTGCTGTATAGCCCCACTCCTAAAAACAAATAACAATATGAAGAAACTATGCTCGAAATTTCAGATCCTCCTCAGAACTTGGCATATATTTAGAAGAGTACGAGTGAAGGTGAAACAAATGCGGAAAACATTCATAAAGAATAGTTTATGGTTCTGTGGTAGAGAAGAAGAAAAACACAGATACTAAAACTGGATATATCACAGAATTGGAGATATTTCAAGATTAAAACACGTCTAGGCACTGGAAGAAGAGGAAAATCAAAGAAGCAAAACAGATTCAGAACTGGAAAACTAAAGATGAAATAGAGAAATGAGCACCTAGTAGTACTCTTTGATTCAAAATATTTCAGCGCGCCAAATTGATGAGCTCCAACATAACATCACACAGTAAAATATGACATCTTACTCAGTTCCAACACAACATTACACAGGAAAATATGACATCTTACTCAGCTCCAACATAACATCACACAGAAAATATAACATCTTACTCAGCTCCAACACAACATTACACAGGAAAATATGACATCTTACTCAGCTCCAACACAACATTACACAGAAAATATAACATCTTACTCAGCTCCAACACAACATTACACAGGAAAATATAACATCTTACTCAGCTCCAACATAACATCACACAGTAAAATATGACATCTTACTCAGCTCCAACACAACATTACACAGAAAATATAACATCTTACTCAGCTCCAACACAACATTACACAGGAAAATATAACATCTTACTCAGCTCCAACACACATCACACAGTAAAATATAACATCTTACTCAGCTCCAACACAACGTCACACAGTAAAATATAAGATCTTACTCAGCTCCAACATAACATCACACAGTAAAATATGACATCTTACTCAGCTCCAACATAACATCACACAGTAAAATATGACATCTTACTCAGCTCCAACACAACATTACACAGAAAATATAACATCTTACTCAGCTCTAACATAACATTACACATTAAAGTATAACATCTTACTCAACTCCAACACAACATTACACAGGAAAATATAACATCTTACTCAGCTCCAACATAACATCACACAGTAAAATATGACATCTTACTCATCTCCAACACAACATTACACAGAAAATATAACATCTTACTCAGCTCTAACATAACATTACACATTAAAGTATAACATCTTACTCAACTCCAACACAACATTACACAGGAAAATATAACATCTTACTCAGCTCCAACATAACATTACACAGAAAATATAACATCTTACTCAGCTCTAACATAACATTACACATTAAAGTATAACATCTTACTCAACTCCAACACAACATTACACAGGAAAATATAACATCTTACTCAGCTCCAACATAACATCACACAGTAAAATATGACATCTTACTCAGCTCAAACATAACATCACACACGGTAAAATATGACATCTTACTCAGCTCCAACACAACATTACACAGAAAATATAACATCTTACTCAGCTCCAACACAACATTACACAGGAAAATATAACATCTTACTCAGCTCCAACACACATCACACAGTAAAATATAACATCTTACTCAGCTCCAACACAACGTCACACAGTAAAATATAAGATCTTACTCAGCTCTAACATAACATTACACATTAAAGTATAACATCTTACTCAACTCCAACACAACATTACACAGGAAAATATAACATCTTACTCAGCTCCAACATAACATCACACAGTAAAATATGACATCTTACTCAGCTCCAACATAACATCACACAGTAAAATATGACATCTTACTCAGCTCCAACACAACATTACACAGAAAATATAACATCTTACTCAGCTCCAACACAACATTACACAGGAAAATATAACATCTTACTCAGCTCCAACACACATCACACAGTAAAATATAACATCTTACTCAGCTCCAACACAACGTCACACAGTAAAATATAAGATCTTACTCAGCTCTAACATAACATTACACATTAAAGTATAACATCTTACTCAACTCCAACACAACATTACACAGAAAATATAACATCTTACTCAGCTCCAACACAACATTACACAGGAAAATATAACATCTTACTCAGCTCCAACACACATCACACAGTAAAATATAAGATCTTACTCAGCTCTAACATAACATTACACATTAAAGTATAACATCTTACTCAACTCCAACACAACATTACACAGGAAAATATAACATCTTACTCAGCTCCAACATAACATCACACAGTAAAATATGACATCTTACTCAGCTCCAACACACATCACACAGTAAAATATAACATCTTACTCAGCTCCAACACAACGTCACACAGTAAAATATAAGATCTTACTCAGCTCTAACATAACATTACACATTAAAGTATAACATCTTACTCAACTCCAACACAACATTACACAGGAAAATATAACATCTTACTCAGCTCCAACATAACATCACACAGTAAAATATGACATCTTACTCAGCTCCAACATAACATCACACAGTAAAATATGACATCTTACTCAGCTCCAACACAACATTACACAGAAAATATAACATCTTACTCAGCTCCAACACAACATTACACAGGAAAATATAACATCTTACTCAGCTCCAACACACATCACACAGTAAAATATAACATCTTACTCAGCTCCAACACAACGTCACACAGTAAAATATAAGATCTTACTCAGCTCTAACATAACATTACACATTAAAGTATAACATCTTACTCAACTCCAACACAACATTACACAGGAAAATATAACATCTTACTCAGCTCCAACACAACATCACACAGTATAATATAACATCTTACTCAGCTCCAACACACATCACACAGTAAAATATAACATCTTACTCAGCTCCAACACAACGTCACACAGTAAAATATAAGATCTTACTCAGCTCTAACATAACATTACACATTAAAGTATAACATCTTACTCAACTCCAACACAACATCACACAGTATAATATAACATCTTACTCAACTCCAACACAACATCACACAGTATAATATAACCTTCTTACTCAGCTCTAACATAACATTACACATTAAAGTATAACATCTTACTCAACTCCAACACAACATCACACAGTATAATATAACATCTTACTTAGCTCTAACATAACATTACACATTAAAGTATAACATCTTACTCAACTCCAACACAACATCACACAGTATAATATAACATCTTACTCAGCTCTAACATAACATTACACATTAAAGTATAACATCTTACTCAACTCCAACACGACATCACACAGTATAATCTAACATCTTACTCAGCTCTAACATAACATTACACATTAAAGTATAACATCTTACTCAACTCCAACACAACATTACACAGGAAAATATAACATCTTACTCAGCTCCAACATAACATCACACAGTAAAATATGACATCTTACTCAGCTCCAACATAACATCACACAGTAAAATATGACATCTTACTCAGCTCCAACACAAGCATTACACAGAAAATATAACATCTTACTCGGCTCCAACACAACATTACACAGGAAAATATAACATCTTACTCAGCTCCAACACATCACACAGTAAAATATAACATCTTACTCAGCTCCAACACAACGTCACACAGTAAAATATAAGATCTTACTCAGCTCTAACATAACATTACACATTAAAGTATAACATCTTACTCAACTCCAACACAACATTACACAGGAAAAATATAACATCTTACTCAGCTCCAACATAACATCACACAGTAAAATATGACATCTTACTCAGCTCCAACATAACATCACACAGTAAAATATGACATCTTACTCAGCTCCAACACAACATTACACAGAAAATATAACATCTTACTCAGCTCCAACACAACATTACACAGGAAAATATAACATCTTACTCAGCTCCAACACACATCACACAGTAAAATATAACATCTTACTCAGCTCCAACACAACGTCACACAGTAAAATATAAGATCTTACTCAGCTCTAACATAACATTACACATTAAAGTATAACATCTTACTCAACTCCAACACAACATTACACAGAAAATATAACATCTTACTCAGCTCCAACACAACATTACACGGGAAAATATAACATCTTACTCAGCTCCAACACACATCACACAGTAAAATATAAGATCTTACTCAGCTCTAACATAACATTACACATTAAAGTATAACATCTTACTCAACTCCAACACAACATTACACAGGAAAATATAACATCTTACTCAGCTCCAACATAACATCACACAGTAAAATATGACATCTTACTCAGCTCCAACACACATCACACAGGTAAAATATAACATCTTACTCGAGCTCCAACACAACGTCACACAGTAAAATATAAGATCTTACTCAGCTCTAACATAACATTACACATTAAAGTATAACATCTTACTCAACTCCAACACAACATTACACAGGAAAATATAACATCTTACTCAGCTCCAACATAACATCACACAGTAAAATATGACATCTTACTCAGCTCCAACATAACATCACACGGTAAAATATGACATCTTACTCAGCTCCAACACAACATTACACAGAAAATATAACATCTTACTCAGCTCCAACACAACATTACACAGGAAAATATAACATCTTACTCAGCTCCAACACACATCACACAGTAAAATATAACATCTTACTCAGCTCCAACACAACGTCACACAGTAAAATATAAGATCTTACTCAGCTCTAACATAACATTACACATTAAAGTATAACATCTTACTCAGCTCCAACACAACATTACACGGGAAAATATAACATCTTACTCAGCTCCAACACAACATCACACGGTATAATATAACATCTTACTCAGCTCCAACACACATCACACAGTAAAATATAACATCTTACTCAGCTCCAACACAACGCGATCACACAGTAAAATATAAGATCTTACTCAGCTCTAACATAACATTACACATTAAAGTATAACATCTTACTCAACTCCAACACAACATCACACAGTATAATATAACATCTTACTCAACTCCAACACAACATCACACAGTATAATATAACCTTCTTACTCAGCTCTAACATAACATTACACATTAAAGTGTAACATCTTACTCAGCTCCAACCTGGCATCACACAGTATAATATAACATCTTACTTAGCTCTAACATAACATTACACATTAAAGTATAACATCTTACTCAACTCAACCAACATCACACAGTATATATATAACATCTTACTCAGCTCTAACATAACATTACACATTAAAGTATAACATCTTACTCAACTCCAACACGACATCACACAGTATAATCTAACATCTTACTCAGCTCTAACATAACATTACACATTAAAGTATAACATCTTACTCAACTCCAACACAACATTACACAGGAAAATATAACATCTTACTCAGCTCCAACATAACATCACACAGTAAAATATGACATCTTACTCAGCTCCAACATAACATCACACAGTAAAATATGACATCTTACTCAGCTCCAACACAACATTACACAGAAAATATAACATCTTACTCAGCTCCAACACAACATTACACAGGAAAATATAACATCTTACTCAGCTCCAACACACATCACACAGTAAAATATAACATCTTACTCAGCTCCAACCTGGCGTCACACAGTAAAATATAAGATCTTACTCAGCTCTAACATAACATTACACATTAAAGTATAACATCTTACTCAGCTCCAACACAACATTACACAGGAAAATATAACATCTTACTCAGCTCCAACATAACATCACACAGTAAAATATGACATCTTACTCAGCTCCAACATAACATCACACAGTAAAATATGACATCTTACTCAGCTCAACCTGACATTACACAGAAAATATAACATCTTACTCAGCTCCAACACAACATTACACAGGAAAATATAACATCTTACTCAGCTCCAACACACATCACACAGTAAAATATAACATCTTACTCAGCTCCAACACAACGTCACACAGTAAAATATAAGATCTTACTCAGCTCTAACATAACATTACACATTAAAGTATAACATCTTACTCAGCTCCAACACAACATTACACAGAAAATATAACATCTTACTCAGCTCCAACACAACATTACACAGGAAAATATAACATCTTACTCAGCTCCAACACACATCACACAGGTAAAATATAAGATCTTACTCAGCTCTAACATAACATTACACATTAAAGTATAACATCTTACTCAACTCCAACACAACATTACACAGGAAAATATAACATCTTACTCAGCTCCAACATAACATCACACAGTAAAATATGACATCTTACTCAGCTCCAACACACATCACACAGTAAAATATAACATCTTACTCAGCTCCAACACAACGTCACACAGTAAAATATAAGATCTTACTCAGCTCTAACATAACATTACACATTAAAGTATAACATCTTACTCAACTCCAACACAACATTACACAGGAAAATATAACATCTTACTCAGCTCCAACATAACATCACACGGTAAAATATGACATCTTACTCGGCTCAACATAACATCACACAGTAAAATATGACATCTTACTCGGCTCCAACACAACATTACACAGAAAATATAACATCTTACTCAGCTCCAACACAACATTACACGGGAAAATATAACATCTTACTCGGCTCCAACACACATCACACAGTAAAATATAACATCTTACTCAGCTCCAACACAACGTCACACAGTAAAATATAAGATCTTACTCAGCTCTAACATAACATTACACATTAAAGTATAACATCTTACTCAGCTCCAACACAACATTACACGGAAAATATAACATCTTACTCGGCTCCAACACAACATCACACAGTATAATATAACATCTTACTCAGCTCCAACACACATCACACAGTAAAATATAACATCTTACTCAGCTCCACCACAACGTCACACGGTAAAATATAAGATCTTACTCAGCTCTAACATAACATTACACGTTAAAGTATAACATCTTACTCAGCTCCAACACAACATCACACGGTATATGATATAACATCTTACTCAGCTCCAACACAACATCACACGGTATAATATAACCTTCTTACTCAGCTCTAACATAACATTACACATTAAAGTATAACATCTTACTCAACTCCAACACAACATCACACAGTATAATATAACATCTTACTCAGCTCTAACATAACATTACACATTAAAGTATAACATCTTACTCAACTCCAACACAACATCACACAGTATAATATAACATCTTACTCAGCTCTAACATAACATTACACATTAAAGTATAACATCTTACTCAACTCCAACACGACATCACACAGTATAATCTAACATCTTACTCAGCTCTAACATAACATTACACATTAAAGTATAACATCTTACTCAACTCCAACACAACATCACACAGTATAATAGAACATCTTACTCAACACATGGATCCTTCTCCACCATGACTTCAACTGAATCATCCAGCTATTCACAAATCATACTGTGACCTTCCCTAGAACACTTTGCTCTGAAGAAAAACTTCAACAGGATTAGCTTTAGAAGATATAAGCATGTATAATAAACTTCCATTAATGTGAGAAAGCATTATTAGCCATAATACTGTATAATTTTACACTAGTAGTATAAGTTAAACTAAAGTCAGGAAGAAGACGACGAATATAGTGTGGTTAAATTACCTTCTGGTGAACCATAAATTTTATTAGGCCTTGAGATAATTCGTTTAAAATGTGGTTTTGGTTTGTTTTTAATTTCGCGCAAAGCTGCACGAGGGCTATCTGCGCTAGCCGTACCTAACTTAGCAGTGTAAGACTAGAGGGAAAACAGCTAGTCATCACAACCCACCGCCAACTCTTGGGATACTCTTATACCAGCGAATAATGGAATTGATAGTACATTATAACGCCCCCACGGCTGATAGAACGAGCATGTTTGATGTGACGGGAATTCGAACCCGTGATCCTCGAATTACGAGTCGAGTGCCTTAACCACCTGTCCATGCCGAGGCTATTTAAAATGTGCCTATACCTTTTAAACAACTGTTGTTATATTATTGAGATTATTATTATCTTAGTGTTTACAAAGTACTATAAAATAATTTCTTAACCTTAAAAAAATAAAAGCAGAAAGTTTACTTTGATAGAATTGGAAATGGCATTTAAAACAATGAATCAAGTGAAACTTTGAGGGTGAGTTAATTTTGTAAATGTAATTATGTCACATTGGATAAGTTCTCAATCTTAAACTATCTAACTCGTGTTTTTATTCTTTCTTGGCTTTTCGTACTTCTATAAAGTTTTATCAAATTATGATGTCATTAGATTTGGTTGGAAGAAAGTGTATTTGGTCTAATATTTGACAAATGGTAAAAATCATCAGAAGAAAATCTTTTTTTCTTACTTTTAACAAGTAAGTTGCGATTTTATCTTCATGATTTAAACATTATGTACACTGGTTTTAACGTTTTAAAGACACTTGAAGCTTAATAAATAACAGTGTTACAGTCTGGTCACTCCTTAAAATTATAAAGTATATTAAGCACAATCACAACACGATTTATATTGTACACGTTATTAAACTGAACTTTCTAAACTACTAGTACGCCTAAAGCATTTAATAATGATTTTGAGTTACGTTTACCTACCAAAGTAATATAGTGTCACTCCTTAAAATTATAAAGTATATTAAGCACAATCACAACACGATTTATATTGTACACGTTATTAAACTGAACTTTCTAAACTACTAGTACGCCTAAAGCATTTAATAATGATTTTGAGTTACGTTTACCTACCAAAGTAATATAGTGTAAAAGCTATTAAAAATTACCATAATTGCATTTTGTTATGTAACAGTACGCACGAGGAATTTTTGTTTTAGCAAATAAATTATACATGTTTCTTTTTCAATCGCAATCCAGTTATTCTGAAAGATTGAGAATAATAATATAAAAAGTAGCTCGTATAAGTTTCCGAAGAAATGTTACACAAATGTACAGTGCCTAAAGTCATTCGCTATCTGTTCCTGTATCTCAATCACGGGCGTCTGCTTTTGTTTGTCTCTATTTTGTAGAATTTCGCATAAAGCTACTTGAAGGATACCCGCGCTAGTCATTCCTAACTTAGAGTCAATAGTTAGTCAACACAATCCACCACCCACTCTTGAACTACTCTCTTAACTACCAATAAACAGTGGGTGTGTTTTTCCTATAGCAAAGCCACGTCGGGCTATCTGCTTAGCCCACCGAGGGAAATCGAACCCCTGATTTTAGCGTTGTAAATCCGGAGACATACCGCTGTACTAGCGGGGGGCATAAACAGTGGGGCTGATCGGGACATTTTAACGTTTCTAAAGCTGAAAGAACAAGCATGTTCGCAGATTGCGAGTCCAACACTAACCACCATGCCATGCTATGCCCTTCAACTTCTGAATAAGCAAACTCTATTTGGTTTTTCTGATATTTAAAAACCGATTAGGCCGAATGACAACGTCACATTACTTAAGAACGTTTTCTAATACACTTGACTTGATGGAGAATCTTAGGTTAGCGTGTTATTTCACTCACGTTAACATAAAGGGCATAAGGATTAAAAGTAGAACATGAACTAATTACGAAAATCAAGCATTTGTATTTGTATGCATTGTTTATTCCACACGTATTTCACACCTACTTTATTCTATACTATAGAAACGTATTTGTATTTGTATCCATTGTTTATTCCACACGTATTTCACACCTACTTTATTCTATACTATAGAAACGTATTTGTATTTGTATCCATTGTTTATTCCACACGTATTTCACACCTACTTTATTCTATACTATAGAAACGTATTTGTATTTGTATCCATTGTTTATTCCACACGTATTTCACACCTACTTTATTCTATACTATAGAAATGGTGTCACACATACGTTAATTTTCTTTATTACTTTTACGTATCCCTCTCTAAGCCTTAATGTTTATTTATATTCGGAGTGCTTCTTCATACACAACATTAGAAGTTCTTTCTTCTTAGCCAAAATAACAAGATTTCTTTGTGATCCTACTCTTGAACCCAACATCGAGTTGACCATATGAAAACCAAGAGGTTTTCAAAAGACGTCCTGACACATTGACTTATTTTGTACTTTGGTTGCTATTTCTCCTCCCAAAAATGTAAATATTTGATATTTTTTGGTGAAAAAAACTCAAAATAAAAAGCTTTAGGTATACAAATGGGCCCAAATCTACAGAGTAATTAGCTAAACAAACATATGGTTTGTTCTGGGAATGACTCAAAAAGGGTGAAGCCAGATAAGCATATTATATGACGTGGCCTTTGGTCCGATGAATGATCTTACCAGGTTTGGACGACATTGTTCTATAGACCACGGAATAGCTCGTGGACAAACACACAACTTGTTGTTTGTTTGTTTGTTTGTTTTTTACATTTATAAGTTTAGATAAGATTACTATATAACAAGAATTCAAATTCTGAATCCAAAAAAGAAAACAAAAACAAAACGTTAGGTGATAATTAAGTTCAAACACAGATCTTAAATGTATCTACCATTACATCCTTCGAATGACGTTTTGCAACTAATTCTTAATAATTAAAAATGAAAATGACATTCGTTAGTGGTATAGTTCATTAATTTCAGAAACACAGATATTAAGAAGAGTTAAGTTGTTGTAATTATTGATCTATGTCCTCTTTTAAGGGTATATTTGTATATAACAATTCTACTTCAAAACTGGAATAATACACGTAACCGTCAAACTTTAACTGTTGTATTTCATGAGAAGATACAAAGCTGTGCTCTAGAGAGTATTCATTGATAGCAAGATTCCTAAGTATTTCAATCAATAAAACAACAATTATATAAAATTAGACTATTGACATCGAGGCATATCTGATTAATTAAATTCTACAGATAATTTCATCTATAATTCAAATTAAGCTAAAGTCATTGTTATCGTGGAAAATAGCTTAGAAAGTAATTGCTATCTATAAAGTTTTCATTATTAATTAAAGTTATGGATTACGTTATTTCTGTTATTAATAGTGGTAGCTTTCATATCATACCCCTTATAAGTCTCACTTAAATCAAAAGTAATTGTAAAAATGTGTGTGCGAAATATGTTACACACCTCTTTAGTGAAATATCCATGTTACCCATTACGGAGGAAACTTACAGAATAAAAATACAAAACTTGAATACCGAAATGCAGTGAGTTTAAAGTTTCTGTAAATACAAATATACTACGCTCTTTAAATTACATATATTAATAATTATAATTCTAAACAGTTGTCTGCATACCAACTGAACTGTATTAGTCAGAATAAAAATCTCTGACCTTACATGCCTTTTGAATTAAACTTGGAACGCCGAAAGCTATGAAACGAATCGTTTGTTTACTTAAACGCAAAGCTACACAATGGGCTATCTGCAATCTGCCCAATACTGAGCGTTGGCGTCTCACTGACTTGCCGTTGAGCCTCCAGGGTGGGGGAGACTGTGAAATAGATAGAAGGAGCTCAGATGATAACTAATTGAGTTGAAATGGTGTTTTAAGGTAAATGTTGAATGAAAGCGTTTGGATTGTCATCAGAGGCCCAGTTCTAGTTTTATATCAATAAGATTATAGCTTAGTAAGTATAGCTTACTATTTGTTATGCGTGATTATTTGTTGTGAAACACATATTTACATAAAAGGGCTATCTGTAATCTACCCACTCTCGGTATCGAAACAGGATCTTTAGCGTTAGAAGCTCTCTTATAGCTGAGTCATCAGGAAGGGGAGTTATAATTTGTTATACGCATCTGCCTGAAGAAACCTTTGTAGTAAATTGACTTAGATGTAAGAAATAATCATTGGAAACCTGTGTCTTAATTCTTTATTAAAACTCATTATAAAAAATAAAACTTAAGGATGTTTTCTATATAATGAGTTTTTTTAGTAAAAAAGCAAACATTATAAAAAACATCTCAATAAATTCTCAACTGGAAACTAATGAATGGTCATTTTAATAAATTTAAAGTGTGTTCTGTTTTGTTTAGGTAGTTAGAAGTATATTTCACACACAAAAAATATAATAGACCTCGTAACTTTATACTTGATTAGAGCAGAAATATTAGGTTAAAAATAATTTAGTTAAATTACCAAATTCATGAAAATAATTATAACTTAACACGGTTATGAACACAGTTTTCCGTTAATATTCAGCAGATTCTATATGGTTTTACTAAATATTACCAAATGCAAAGAATTATACATTCAATATTTTGGACAATGTTACCTCTGGAAACTAAGCGCCGTTATGATTTTTTTAAAGATATACAGAAAGATCTTATAATACTAAACATGACTAAAATTGGAGTGAAAAGTCCAATATTATCGATTAAAAACGGTCACATATGAAGTACGCGTTTATATAGTCCATACTCCTCTGACGAATAAGAACTACCAGTACAGATAGCTAGTTCATAATCAAGTTTAAGTGATGTCGAATTAGGGTCAATAATGCTTCTATCAGAATTTACCACTTGTGCTATTTACTTTCACGTAAAAGCTGTCCGAATTTTGGTTTAGTTTGAATTTTGCGCAAAGCTACACGAGGACTATCTGCGCTAGCCGTCCCTAATTTTGCAGTGTAAGAGTAGAGGGAAGGTAGCTAGTCATCATCACCGACCTCTAATTCTCGATATACTCTTTTACCAACGAATAGTGAGATTACCGTCACACCACGGCTTAAAGGGCGAGCATGTTTGGTGCGACGGGGATTCGAACCCGCGACCCTCAGATTACGAGTCGAGTGCCTTAACCACCTGGCCATGTCAGACCTTGTAAAACAGTAGTTAAATAGAACAGTGCGAGCAACTATTGTAACTCTGGTCACCAGAAACATTTCAGCCGACAGGAAGACGTTCACGTGTTTATACGATGTAAGTTCTTCCCTTTAAAGTTGCTAGTAATAACGAAAACGCTTGGTTACAAATGCAAATTCTACCATTACTAGACAGGATCAAAAGATATAAGTCCATATTCTAAGAACATTCAAATATTTTTGTTTTATGTTATGACAACGATGTGGCTTTAAAAGTGAGTTTTACGCCAATATGTAAGTTGTTTAGTCAAAATCACTTTGGTAGCTCTATATTGACTAGGAGGTTATGTTGTTCAATTTGTCTTCTCACCAATAAATTGGATCAGTTGTATCCTCCAGTAGCTGAGGCAGCTTTTGACAGGAAACCTAAGCATCCTAGAGTTAGGATGTTCTGAAATGCAGTAAGAGTTAGGGTTCTCAACTCAAAATCTGCGGGTTCTAATCCCCTCACCGAACATGCTTGCTCTTTAAGCCGTGATGGTTTTGTAATATGATAGTCAATACCATTATTTGGTTACACTAACCAAAGAAATAACGGCGAGTGGTGTTGACCGTGCGTCTTCCTTCTAGTATATTACCTCTAAATTAGTGACGACTATTACAAATAGTGGTCGAGCAGTTTACACGAAATTTGCAAAACAAACAAACATCTAAAGTTAATTGTGTTTAAATATCTAGAAAAGTGAAAAGCCTTATTTTTTTGACATTCAACATCACCGACTGACTTGTTTCGAAATTACGGTTACGAATATATATATAGATCTAATAATGATTATGTTCTTATGATACAATTCTGTAAATCTATTACTGTCATATAATAATAAACATGTTATTAGGAAGAAAGACGTTTTACAGGCGAGGCGCTAAATCTTTCATTTCAACTTAATTTAAACTTATTATTTCACTTACATTATTAAGATTAAAATGTACAGATAGCCTTACTCCAAATAAAAGGTAAGTACGGAAATATTTTAAAATAAAAACAATAGATTTGATGAGATATACGTATTTAACAAAGACTTGCCACACAATTGTGTTTAGACTTGAACAACGATATTATTATTAAGTCAATAACATTCACACGCAATTCGTTTTATAACACTAATTCTTAATGTATTAATGTGAATGTACTTAAAATTCGTCTAGACGAACTGCGAATGCATAGTGTTGAATTGTCCATGTTTTAGTCAGATGGTAATTCAGCAACAAGGTAAAATTCTTTTAATGTTTTTAATATAAAAGTGAGTAACAAAGTCTCAGTTATTTACTTTATTTTACATTTTCTAAAAAAGAAAAATGTGTTTCACATCCACAAAGAGGAAAGGTGGAACATTGCTCAAATGGTTTACTAAAAATTTATGTACCAGTTCTGAATGAAGTTCATCCAATTCTGAAAGCAAGCTCTTTGACATTAATGTTGACCTCTAGCGTTTTAGACTTTTGCAATGTTTAGATTGCTTCAGTAATATCGTCACACTGTTAGAGAAATAAAGGTTGATGTAACTTGGTTGACTGAGAAATATCCGTGTTTATCAGAATACATGTTTGCACCTAGAGCAGGAAAGGGAAGATACAGTATATGAAACGTATCACATGCGATGAATACGGGTCAGCTGCTGTTACTTAATACCTTACATAGCTCATGATATAAGAGCAGACAGTAATAACAAACTAGTGAACATTTCGAATCAAAACTATATATGGAGTCATATGACAAAATAAGTTATGGAAACAATAATGGTGACAATCTCTCAAAGGTCAAATGCTTGAAAAGTAACCAAATAAGGTAATGCATATTTTTTCGTCGTGCTGTTGATGTGTGCAGTGACTCTAACTCAAGCCTTTATCTTGCCTGTAGTAATGACCGTAATTAACAAAACCGGTTACTTAGTATCCTAGTCAAACAAGAAAAGCAGAATAAAGTTATAACTGAAACCATCTGAACAAACACTGTTTTGCTTAGTAAATTAATTTGAACTGAACTGTTATTGTAAAATTCAGGGTGATACAAAAATGTGTACACTTATATGTAATTTTTTTGTTTAGGGATTAATGATCACAAAAGATTCCACAAAAGCCATAGGTCCATTCTTTTCGACCGAAACGCTGCAAACAAACATATTATAGGCAACCATCAAAGGGTAAATCCACTTAACTCCTCCACACTTTGTCCGTAATGTTGGTGACTATCAGGACGTGAATTTCACCAAAAGGTGATTTGGAAGAGGTGGTCCTCTAAGACAGCCTGCCCGTTCACCTTGTTCTTTTTTGGCTATGGGGATATGATTAAAGAATGTGTGTATGCCACATAGCCATGGGACGTAGATAGTTTCCGGAAAGATGTCATACATTCTATACCATATTGAGCTCTGGATGCAACGCTCGACCGTTTTAGACTCTCATAAATATCGAGACTGTATGAAACATAGAACTTAAAAGTATAAACATTTATCTAAGTACTTTGTGACAAAGCGTTAACTCAAGATTCTTATAACGCTAAAGGGTTTCGATACTCGTACTGGGCTTAGCACAGACAGCTCTTTATATAACTATTAACAGTTAATAGTAATCAAACAAAAACTGTGGAATCAACAAATGTACAATTGTTTAAATATTTATTCTGTAAGGAAACCAAAACTTAATTAAAGAATTATGCATTTTGTTGAAGGCTGAGTAAAAACTGCACTTAAACTACTGTAACAATTTCCTGAGCTTTTTCTTTGGCATTATTTGGTTATCGTAGAACATCAATTTTCTGGTATCAGGGGGTTATTTTATAGACCTTTGTGCCAGTTTTACATAATGTGACAAGACTGGGTCACTTGTCTTTCAAAATTTTCCTTGTACGCCCTTCATTGGGAAAAGTAAACATTTAAACCCACTCTGTCGTTACCTTCCAGGAAATCACCGATTTCTCACCCCCAGCTCCCTAAAATCACGCAAAGTGATTTTCTTCGCTACTGCCTATGACAACTCAGTCCATAAGTCAACCATCCTATTGAAAAATTGAAATGTCTTAATGGAGTCCATCTTGTTTCTTCTTCTTCCAAATGTTGAATTTGTTTCGCTTTGTCCTGTTTCTTTAACACTCCTACGAAAAGACGTTTCTAGTCCTGATTTCTCCAAGCCCGTTTCCCTGGCTGTGGTTTCGCTAGATAGTAGATAGGGACAGTGGGAATCTCGTTAATCCATTCATTAATGGATTTAAATGGCAATTTCATTTAAATACAAAATTATTAGCCTAATATTAATAACCTTTCAAGTTGCTCTGGGGCCTATTAGGCCGAATTTTCGTAGGAGTGTTAACGTACGAGCACTAAGAAATCAGATGCCTTTATCATCTTAATCGCTTAGGTAACCCTGGTTCCCTGTTACCATTCTTCTCTCAAGAGAAAACGGTTGAAGAAGTCTTAATCTGTGCCTGTGAAACTACCCTTCCATTCCTGGAATCATCCCAGCAGTTCTTGACTGATCCCATTTCAATGAATTGGTATCATTTGTTCGATAAGTAAGAACGTATTTCAAACAATCAAACTGTTATAGAGACCTTATTTATTTCTTTTCGTAATGTAATCAGTGTGTCTATAAATACACCAAATAATTATATTAGCAACAAAACTCAGCTTTAATGGCTCTTGTGACTCATACGTCACTTTACTAAAAACCTTTTCTTTAATCTTTATTAATATCATTAAATGTAAGTAAAAAAAAAAAAAAAAGTTTCACGTGTACAAGGACAGCTACGTAAAACCAATATGTTGAACACTGCGTAGCATTATTACACCTGTTTACGCATATCTTTGATACCGTTATTACCTCTTTTTACATATATTTGATACTGTCGCTACCTCTGTTTACATATATTTGATACTGTCGTTACCTCTGTTTACGTATATTTTAGATCTGTTATTACCTCTTTACGTATATCTTTGTTACCGTTATTACCTCTTTACGTATATCTTTGTTACCGTTATTACCTCTTTACGTACATCTTTGGTACTATTGTTTCCTCTGTTTACGTATAACTCAGATATCTGTAATGCCTGTTCCTCCAAAATAAAAACACTTGGCTCTATATCTTTCACAGATCCTTTGATGACGTCAATATTTTTATGTAACTACTTCTTCTTTTGGCCAGGCATGGCCAAGCGTGTTAAGGCGTTCGACTTCTAATCCGAGGGTCGCGGGTTTGAATCCCGGTCGCACCAAACATGCTCGCCCTTTCAGCCGTGGGAGAGTTATAATGTGACGGTCGATCCCAATATTCGTTAGTAAAAGAGTAGCCCAAGAGTTGGCGGTGGGTGGTGATGACTAGCTGCCTTCCCTCTAGTCTTACACTGCAAAATTAGGGAAGGCTAGCGCAGATAGCCCTTGAGTAGCTTTGCGCGAAATTCAAAACAAACAAACAAACTTCTTCTTCATCCAAACGCTAAATAGGAGAATTTAGATCGCAATTTCCTCCATTTCTTTGTTTTTCTTATTGCTTTCCCTTTTGTTAACAATATTTAACCTTCAACCTGAACAAATTAATCCAAACGTACTATTAATTACGCAGACCTGTTAACTTAAACTTATAAAAGTTGTTTTGATTTTAATAATTTATATTTCGAAAATAATATTCTTTTTCTCTTTTACCACCTGAGGACTTTTTTTTTATAAATCGGGAAGAAAAATATTCTAATTAGATGAAATTATTATTTCATTCACCAAAAGAAACATTTATTATTATTATATTTGTTATATTTGGGTTCTAGAACGATCGATAACATGCTTACGTCGCGGCTGGTCTAAAGAAATCTATAGCCAATGGCTGTCAACATTTTAAACATAACAAAATGTGACCCGATTTTAATGAAAATGATTAATTTATGTAAAAAGTACAAATATGACGTTTTTTAAAAAACTCTGTACGTGATGAAAGAAAATAGATATCATTTAAGAATTTAGTGCACAGGAATTACTGTAGAACGTGTAAAAATGTAAAGACAGTATAACCATCGCAGGCCTGTGAACTATATTCGTCAAACTGATAAAACACTTGAAACTTCGGGATATGTAAAGAAATAGCGTACGAATAGTTGTGATTGGTGATAGAAAATAACACGAAGCAAATATCAAACAGTTACTTGAATGCTCATAAATCTTAATTTGTACACTCTCTGAATCGGATACAGATAGGGTTCAAATTTCGATTCTCAACTTTATGTTGTTTTCATTGACACTCAGGATAAGCCAAGAAGACTTATGCAAGTAAAGTGATTATTTGAAGTCTCCTTAATATATTATTGTATTGTGAATGGTATACAAACTAAGTGTTTTTATTATAATAAATATTAACATTTTATTATTTTATTCTTCAGTTTTTAACTTGCTACTGAACCCTGTATATATGTATACAAATATATAATGTGTAAAGTATACACTTTTCTGGTAAATAAACATACAAGAAACGTACGATAGAAGTCAACTTTAGCGTAAGAGTACCCTAACAATGGTGTAAAGAGTCTTCATTTTAGAGCACTGTGGCACAGCGGCATGTCTGCGGACTTACACCACTAGAAACCGTCTTTCCATAACAGTGGTTGGCAGTGCACATATAGCACATTGTGTAGCTTTGTGCTTCAGTCCCATCACTTGCTCACTCTTTGTTTCTTCCTTCATGCACGATTTCGGACACGTTTATCATGCGTACTTTTATTTAGGACTAACACATTATACATACAACAACCTGAATACTTCCTAGACATATAGAGGTATCGTATAGGTTAGGGCGATCGACGCACAATTTATGGGTAGCGGGTTCGAATCTTCGAACATGCTTAACGTTTCAGCCTAGGGAGCTTTACACTGTGACGTTCGTAAAAGATTAGCCAAGAGTTCTCGGTAGGTTCTGCTTATCGGCTGCCTTTCCTTTAGCCTAGGGGTTCTCAACTAGAGGGTAATTCCACTGGGGAATTTTAGGGTTTCAAGGGGGAAATTGTGACCACATATTGGCAGACGCAAACTGTTGGAATATTGATTTTTTTACAAACTACAATCTGTAGAACTGTAGTTTGTTTTTAATTTAATTTCTGACATTCAATAAACTTTTTGAATGTAACAGATTAATTAAAAATAAAGATAAACATTTCACTTTCTTATCTGTTGAAATATTCCATTTATAGTTATCTTTGACTTATTCTAGTTGTTTTTTTCACAGAAGTTGGAGCCCATCGTGAGTGTCAAAAATGAGGGTCGGATGATTCATATCCATCATCATCAATGGAAATGAAAGGCCTCAATGTGTTATCTGTAGCAAAGCTTTGTCAAATGATTCAATAAAACCAACAAAATTGAAGCAACAATTGCAGAATGCTTATCTTCAACACAAGGGCAAGAAAGCTTTTTTGAACATCATGGGAAAACTCTAAAAAGATGAAGCTGAATTCAACAGGAGCATTCCAAGAAATAAACCAAAAGGTTATTGAAGCTTCTTATGTCGTAGCACTAGAGATAGCAAAGCAGAAAACCACATACAATTGGAGAAACTTTTATCAAATCTTGCGCTCCCAAAATGGTGGAAATGGATTGGAGAAAAAAACTTGCAACAGTTTCACTATCAAACAGCACTGTTCAGAGGAGGATCAGCGACAAGGCCATTGACCTTAAGGATCAAGTTGCGCAGGATATCAAGTCTGCAGCATTTGGCTTATTTTGAATTCAACTTGATGAATCGGCTGATGTGGCATCGTGTTCCCAGTTGCGAGTATTATGTTCACTCAAGTTCATTTCAAGAGGAATATTTTCTCCTCTTGAAACAACTACCAAGGCCTCAGATATTTTTTGAAAAGGTTTCATCTTTTGTTGATCAGAAACTCTTTTGTGGGTTAATGTCTGTAAGTGTTGTACAGATGGAGCACCAACTATGTTAGAGACAAAATCTGTATGTCAAGTTTATGTGAAAGGCATTCACTCATTGTACGTCAGGCACTGGCCTCAAAAACACTTCCAGCTCCACTAGAGAAGATTTTGGATCAAACAATTCAAATTATGAATTTTGTCAAAGAAGAAGCTCTCAACTCACGTTTTTCAAGCAGTTATGTACTGACATGGATGCAGGACATCATTTGCTTCTTTTCCACATAAATGTTTGATTGCTTTCAACAGGAAATGTAACTGACCAAGTATTTGAGCTCAAATTATTTTTTGATGTTCAGGGTAAGATGGAATTTTTTGCCTGGCTGAATGATGTGGAGTGGATCATTCGCCTTGTCTGTTTGATTGACATTTTTGAGCAGCTGAATAAACTGAATCTTTAAATGTAAGGAAGGAATACGTCATAACATTTATGGATTCCTTGAAAGCTTTCATGAGCAAGTTGGAAAATTGGAAGAGAAAGGTAAAGATAAAAAATGTTGCAATGTTTGAGAAACTGTCATCAATTATTGTTACTGGTGGCGAAAAGCAAGGGCTTCCAGAATTTGCAAAAAAATGAAGTTTTGCAGTATTTGACAGCACTGGAAAATGGATTCAGTCGACACTTTCCTAAAATCCATTCAAAAGTCAAGATGAATTTCTGGAGCTGAAGACTGATTCGGGAGCAAGAGATATGTTCGATGAGAAATCAATCACAGAATTTTGGCCCTTGATGTACGATTCCTATTCAAAAGTGGCAGAAAGAGCTATCCATGCATTGCTTCCGTTTGTGTCGACACATCTTAGTGAGTCAAGCTTTTCAGCTATGTTGCAAATAAAAACTAAGCAACGTAATAGATTGGAGGTTGAAAATGACTTGCGTTGTGCCCTTTCAAGCATTCCTTCACGCATTCAAGAATTGGCAAAGAAAAAAACAATCACAGGTTTATTATTGACTGTGATCTTCATAAGAATAAAATGAATTACAATAACTTGGTATTCTGTTTAACTTTTGTTTATTGAAGTATGCTTCAGTAACTTTAGTCTGTTAAGTTGTTAGTTATGAATATAAAACAAACAACTTGTATTCAAGTTTTAAAATCCATCAACATTTTCTACTGCTATTAAATTTGTAAAACTATATTATAAAAATAATCAAAGTAAATATATATGTGTACTAATATAGAAAAATAAGATTTTTACTAACATTTGCATATTATTTAGAATGCGCCTTTTGAGTCAGAAAATCTTGGAAATGAGAGAATGACATTCTGGCAGGGGTTAAAAAGGTTGAGAACCACTGCTCTAGACTATCGCTGCTAAATTATGGACAGCTAGCGCAGACAGCCCTCGGTGGCTTTGTGCGAAATTTAAAGACTAGCATAATTTAAGTATATGCGTGATTTAAAGCCAAAAAATTAGCAGTTGAAAGGTCAAACCGTGTTTATTTTTTTTTTTTCCTTTCCTAATTGAAGCTTTTAAAAATTAAAGTCATAATTAAATTGTGAATTACAGTTAAACTTTTATAAGAAAATGAACAGTTTGTGAACATTTAAAGGTCCGGCATGGCCAGGTGGGTTAAGGCGTTCGACTCCTAATCCGAGGGTCGCGGGTTCGAATATCCGTCACACCAAACATGCTCGCCCTTTTAGCCGTGGGGGCGTTATTATGTTACGGTCAATCGCACTATTCTTTGGTAAAAGAGTAGCCCAAGAGTTAGCGGTGGGTGGTGATGACTAGCTGCCTTCCCTTTAGTCTTACACTGCTAAATTAGGGACGGCTAGCGCAGGCAGCATTCGAGTAGCTTTGCGCAAAATTCAAAGAAACAGAACATTTAAGTGTGAGTAAGGCCCATCGAGCCCGTCTCATTCACTTAACCGTCTTATTATTAAGCATAACCCTACTTTCTCATTGAAAAATATGATATTTTAAGTATTTTCTAACAAAATTAGTGGACTCAACAGATAGCCTGATGTGACTTTGCTATAAGAAAACACAACAACACAGCACACTATCAAAATATAGAATTACTTAACGTATTCGGGCTATTATTCTCGTCCTTCGTGCGGCCCTCATCAGGTGTCATATTAGGCATTTTTGTATGCGTCACACCCAGAACGGTTTTCGTGGTTAATATCGAAGCTACGATCCCGAATACAATAATTCTAAACACTTGTATATCAGGAAGATGCTTTTTTAAAACATCTTTGCATCGTACAAATACTATAGGCACTGATAACACAATAAGAAAAAAGAAATAACCCAGTTAACAGAGATATTCCAGAGAAAGTGATAACCGAAAGTTTTCATAGAACAGAAACAAAGAGGACATATCCAACAACAGGCACAGCTAAGAGAAATTAGTAACAACTGTGTCATTTCCATACACCAAGGACATATCAGGGAAGATAATGTGAATCTGTAGACGATACGACATCAGAGCTATCTCCAAAAGTCAGAACGCAATGCTTGAAAAGTACTGAGTATATGACATTACATGCAGCTGTAGTAGAACATAATAGGAGAATGAGGTTGTCCGCTGTCTGTCAGATTGAAAGAGCATAGAGAAAAACTATCAGGGGCAAGATTGACAAGTCTGGTGTAGTAGAACATGATGGTGTAATGCAGAACACAGACCAACATGGGATGAAGCCACTTCCATCAACACAGTCACGTAGTAGAACATGATGGTGTAATGGAGAACACAGACCAACATGGGATGAAGCCACTTCCATCAACACAGTCACGTAGTAGAACATGATGGTGTAATGGAGAACACAGACCAACATGGGATGAAGCCACTTCCATCAACACAGTCACGTAGTAGAACATGATGGTGTAATGGAGAACACAGACCAACATGGGATGAAGCCACTTCCATCAACACAGTCACGTAGTAGAACATGATGGTGTAATGGAGAACACAGACCAACATGGGATGAAGCCACTTCCATCAACACAGTCACGTAGTAGAACATGATGGTGTAATGGAGAACACAGACCAACATGGGATGAAGCCACTTCCATCAACACAGTCACGTAGTAGAACATGATGGCTTGATGAAGAACACAGACCAACATGGGATGAAGCCATTGTCATCGACACAGTCACGTAGTAGAACATGATGGCTTGATGAAGAACACAGACCAACATGGGATGAAGCCACTGCCATCAACACAGTCACGTAGTAGAACATGATGGTGTAATGGAGAACACAGACCAACATGGGATGAAGCCATTATCATCAACACAGAGTCACGTAGCAGAACATGATGGTCTAATGCAAAACACAGACCAATATGGGATGAAGTTACAGAGCCACACTGGAAAATAATGAAGATTAAGGAAACAGCATACATGTCATTGACTAATAATTCCATCAGTGAAACAAATGCACACACAAGCCAGATATGGCTTCTAATATCGCAAAACATGAAAGAAATCTACTGGAGATAAAAAAGAGGTACTTCCCAAACATCTCAAAAGTGTCCTCCTGATAACCAAATAATAAGAATGCCCAGAATCATAGGCTCTAATCCTGGTAATTCTACAAAACGTTTTCTGATTGTTACCCATACAAAAATGACTGATAAAACACGTGACGACGACCGGAAAATTCAGTGGTCGAAAGACTGAAGAAATAATAATAATACACATAATAAATGCAGTAATGTTAGTCAGAATAATAGTAGTCTGAATAATTATATCATTAGTAACGCTGACCTCTCGTCTTAATCATTCTACAAAACTCTAGGACATAACATTATTTTCAGTTACCTTACAATCTATTAAAACCAAAAACACAAACAAATGATGCACGCGTGGATTGTTTATTTTGAGCAAGTCATCGTTGAGTTATTTACCGCGTTCATCGTGGGGAATCGAACCTAAGATTTTAGCTTTGTAAGTCCTTAGGCTTAACGCTGTCCCACCGGGAGACTTTGCATGCTTATTAAATATTCGGTTAAAAGTATTATATTTAACATACAAATAAATAGTATTACATAGAATTCTTTAGCCTAAATTTTCAGTGCAAATGGCGGGCGAGTTCTGTTAATATAGAAGTGAATGATAAATCTGAAATTTTATTTTGTAAATCTTCTGATTTCGAGCCATAATGGACAAATTAAAGAAGAATATAGGGGAGAAAATCTCCAGTTAAATTGTTTTATGACAATATCAAAGACATGAGTTTTAGTTCTCCTACAATATATTAAAATCGCAAACAAATGATCATATTTTGGTTGGTAGAGATATGATTTTCAACTGTGAACCATTATACGTTTATACAGGATGCTGTGTACGTTGTGTAATCGGAAGCTAACATTTGGTGCTCTGTCTTTAAGCCATCAACGATACACGGCCATCCGTTTTTATCTAGTTATTTAAACGGAAACTGACTACTTAAAAGCTGCGAAGAGTCGAAACTTACAGAGATTGATTGAACTTAGGAACATCATCGCAGTCACGTTTCCACGTGACATGAAAATAAACTTACATGTGATTTTCACGCGTGTTTTCGTGGTAAAGTTCATTTGTTTTCCGAGAAAATTGTGAAGTGAACTAAAAATAATAATAAACTATATTCAGAAAAGAAACCTATCAAAAACGTGCAAATATATATATGCCCATAGTTCTCAGATATAAATATGTGTCTATAAAAAGCGCAAAGCACTACTAACGTCGAAAACACGCTCTAAGAAAAGCTCGTCCAAATGCGAGGTTCTCGTGTATAACACACGTTTTGGAGTGTGAGCAATATGAAAGAAAACATAAATCTACACGTACGGTATTATTCCATTATTTTAAACATAAACTTTACTTTAGATTACTTTACACGTCACTGTGTGTACACAAGGTATTCAACGACAAAGTTTGTTTGTTTGTTTGTTTTGAATTTGGCGCAAAGCTGCCCGAGGGCTGTCTGTGCTAGCCGTCTCTAATTTAGCAGTATAAGGCTAGATAGAGGGAAGGCATCTAGTCATCACTACCCACTGCCAATTCTTGGGCTACTCTTTAACCAACGAATAGTGGGATTGACTGTCACATAATAACGCCCCCACGGCTGAAAAGGCGAGCATGTTTGGTGCGATGGGGATGCGAACCCGCGATTCTCAGATTACGATGCGCACGCCTTAACCAACCTGACCATGCCGGGCCTAATATAGGTACGTAAACCAGACTAGGCTAACACTAATTGTACGGCTTACTCAACAGTAGCACTTGTAATATATAAAAAAAACATTTTCAACAATACTGGGAATGAACGCAAAATATCTCTAAAATACTGGGGATAAAAGTGAGATATTTCTCTCTTCAGACTAGCTAAATATTGCTTCCAGTAAGTTGAGATTACATTTCAACTATACGAACAGTTTATTTCACTTTTAATAATCTCAAGCCAAGGTGAGTTTAGGTAGCACAACTTACATTTGATCTGCTGGAAGCTGTTGCCTAGAAGGTACACGTACATAAAACACTGACATACTCCCTCCTAAAGGTAACTAACATGCACAAAATAATGCTGTTATATTCTCCCTCCTAATGCTAACTGACATGCACACAATAGCGCTGTTTTATACTTTCTCTTGATGGTAACTAACTTGTATAGTATAGCGCTGTGTAAATATTGTTATCAGCAATTGTTTTAGATTTACGTCGTTTTTTTTTCACATTTCTGCTTTATTTGACTAATAATAAGGCCTGACCTTAGCATAAAAGGTTCGAGGTACGAATATGTGTACTTATTGTTTGAAATCCTGTGTAGTAAGAAACAAGTTCTGCACTTTTAAGATCGTGGGTACACTACACGAGTTTGTTTGTTTGTTTTTGAATTTCGTGCAAAGCTACATAAGGGCTAGCTGCGCTAGTCGTCCCTAATTTAGCAGTGAAAGACTAAAGGAAAGGCAGCTAGTCATCACCAACCACCGCCAACTCTTAGGGAATTCTTTTACTAACGAATAGTGGGATTGACCATGACATAATATTTGTTTGTTTTTTAATTTCGCGCAAAGCTACACGAAGGCTATCTTCTCTAGCCGTCCCTAATTTAGCAGTGTAAGACTAAAAGGGAAGGCAGCTAGTCATCTCCACTCACCGCCAACTCTTGGGCTACTCTTTTATTTATGAATAGTGGAATTGATCGTAATATTATAATGCCTCTACGGCTGAAAGGGCGAACATGTTTGGTGTAACGGGGATTCGAACCCGCGACCCTCAGATTACAAGTCGAGTGCCTAAACCACCTGGCCAGGCACTATAAGAGAGAAGTTGAAATTGCACTATTCGAGCAGGCGGTGCGTGCTGTTTATTAGCTGTTTTCCGTTTAATTTATCACTATAAAATTAAGAACGAACGTTCGTAGACTGCCTTGATGTAACGTTGGGCGAAAAGTCTGAATACAAGAACAATGACGATAATGTTGCATAACATTGTATTATTATTTTGCAAAAAACGTCATGTGCCAAGAGTTAAAGAAAAAACAACTGTTGTGATTGATATGATCTGTTATCACCAAGAAAGGAATCATTTTTACTGCTAGCCTAACAGGTAAAATAAGTAATAGTACTGTTACCGCAACCAGAAGTTTTTAGAGCACCTGAAAGCATAGTCGTGAAAAACTTCTTGCATGATTATTACCGTTAGAGTTGGGGTTTTTGGCAAACAGCTGCCAATGTAATTCATTTGAAAACATGTCTTCACTTATTTAGTAAAAAGAAAAATATAAAGATTCAATCAAGAAAAAATAGAAGATGCAATTTTTGTCAGATATAATTTTTGAAGAGCATCTACGTGAATGTTTGAATAAGTATTGGGATAAAAATAACAATAATCACTTCGTGAAACGAAGCCACTGAAATCCTGGATTTAAAATGGTGCCCATTTCTATTTCACAGAATATACGTGTGACACATTTTAGGACAAGCAAACAATTTTTGTCTATGTTTAAGTTTTAACTTTCTGTACTTCTTTGTGTTTCGACAAAGTTAAAAGCCAGCCTTTAGCAACTGCAATAATTTGCTTTTGTATGTATGTGCTGTTGTTGTCTGGTTAAGCGCAAAGCTAAACAATGGATAATCTGTGCCTCACTTACTACAGGTAACGAAATCCGAATTTTAGCGTTATAATCCTTCAAACTTACCGCTTAGCCACTGGGGAGGGTATATATGTCGGTGTGGGTATGTGAAAGGGGGTGCAATAGTTTGTTAATTGTTAGTTGTGTTTATGCTGATGTATTAACGGCAAGAGTACATATTTAAAACGCTAAAATCTAGGCTTCAAATCTCTTAGGGTAAAAAAGAGTACAGATATTCTATTGTACAGTTTTACACCAACAAATTAATAACTAGCGCCCTCTGATGACGAAATAAGAGAACTGATAATACCTGATGTATTGTATTCACGTGTTCATACAAAATACCAAATTGTTTCTGTATGTATCTTGGAGGGTTCAGCGGTAGCTTCATGTAGTGACAACGTTAAAATCCAGGATTCGATCTCCGCGGTTGACAAAGCGCGTATTAGTCATTGTGTATCTTGCTTTGTGCTGAGAACAAACATATTTATACATCGAAACGATTGACCGTAACTTAGAATCTATGATGACTCGAATAATATTAGATTTTGCTCCCAGAAAATGTTTAACGTAAATTAAAATCAACAAAGCACCACTAGCACCCCCTATATTATGGTTTTAAACATTTCTAGACGATGTTGACATTGAATATTTTCAGATCGAGACTCTCCGCATGCGACTAAATTGTCAAATCAAGGATCCTCAGGACTCAGTTATAGTCGTTCCTAATTTCGAGCTACTGAGTAGAATGAAGACATCTTGTTAGAATACCCGCCGCCACACGGTTTTTAATTTTTTATCCAGCTTGGAACCTAATACCATGAATTAACTATTACCCTTATAAAATATCACAGCTGAAGGTATCCATGACATACAGTGACAACATGGTTCGCAATTTCATTTCGCAGCCTGTCTCCCCCCCCCCATAGAGAACCGATCAATTTTCAACGCATTGGAAAATAATAAGTGACAACTGAAATAAATACAATACAGTGGTAACATTTTTTTATTATTTGTAAGATTGTATTTCGACGTCAGTTGTATTATCAAAATGTTCCTCTGTCTGACTCTTCTTAGTCGCCGAAGTGTAAGGTGTTTCATCTTAAGCAACTTTTGCTGTTGTAAATGCCATGCGTCCATAGTTGTGGAGTTGCCTGGTTTCCAAGCGGTTATTCAAACAGTAGCACAATTTAGCATTATAGCCATTGAGATATATAATTGATAACATATCGTGTGTTTGAATATGATAACATATACACAGGGTGCGACAAAATAGTATTTCGTTTAAAATTTAAATCTGATTGTCTTATTTTGAAGGAAACAGTAATTAAATTGATTTTATGCGTTTTCTTTATTACCAGAAGTATAACAGCCATTGAACAACCACTAAAACAACAACCATATTATAGCTGTTGCCCCACTCAATATGCGTTAATAAAACTCGTCAAACTACATGAAACTCCATTTGGAGTAGCTAAAACAAAACACTTTAACACTTATGACATGTTGAAATTTAATGACACGTGGCAAAACATTAAATATCAACTGAACCAATGACAAATAAAACTGATAATAAGAAGCATGCTTCTAATTGCCAAACTTTGTTTAAATAGAGGAATTAGGAAATCTAGAATATATTAGAACATAGGAAGTTGATCTTCAATGTCAACGGATCAGAAAAGATAGGACACTGTTAGATTTCATGTTTTAATTTAAATATTACAGACACTGCTGTGTAAAATTAGGTGTAATATTCATTCCGCTTACCCACTCATAAGTGACAAGAGTTACATCACTGCATAGGCTGATTCTCTACACGTATTTAATTTACTATTATCTAGCAAAAACCCGTGTGTTCATTACGCTAATTGTCACCAAACGTGGCGTGCACTCTTTGGGAACCCTGAAAGCATCATAAGGAATAGGCGTTTGAATCCGACTCCTATTTCATCCCTGGAGACCACTGTCTTCCCATGGGCTGTTTATTGAACAGGTATATAAAGTTGTACTGGTTATTTGATGTTGCTTATTGCTGTACAGCGTTGAAGAATTATTAGATTCCGTAATTATATTACGTATTCGTAGAGTGTAGATACAAAATATTTCTGATATTGACAGATAGATAGCTAAGAAACGATTGAAACATAAACTCATTTAACCACTTTGTAACTGTACCGTTTTGTAATGTGAGTTGGTTGTTCTTTCTCCGTCAGGTGGTTATGGAGCGCTTAACTCGCGATCTTAGGTTCGCCGGTTCGAATACCTGTCTCACTAAAGATGCTCGTCTTTTCAGCTGCGACGACATTATAATGTGACGTTTAATCCCACTATTCGTTGGTAAAAGAGTAACTCACAAATTGGCGAGGGTTGGTGATGACTAGTTGCCTTCCCTGTAGTCTTACACTGCTAAATTAGGGACGGCTAGCGCAGATAGCCCTTGTGTAGCTTTGCTCGAAATTCAGAACAAACCAAACTAAATCTTCAGTATCCAAGTGCAGACAATCGGTCCACGCGATATCAAATGTACAATGTGTCTTCTAGTTGGTTCACAGTTAAATGATTTTATTAAATTGCTGAACACTCTACTGCAATGAAGAGGTTTGATTTCGCTACTTTATAAACATGATCTAATTTGATGTCGTCGAAACACTTGCGTGTTAACTTTGTTCAGTAATAATAAAAACCAGACTGATTCGTTAATGTGTGTGTTGTTAGAATGTCAGTGTATTCGATCTTTCACCTTTCTATCATGATTGTGATATTGTTAAAGAAAATACTTGGTTATAGCTTGGAAGTGGCGTCTGATTTATTTGACACAAACGACTCGTTGTTCTGAGTAGATGTGGAATATCCGTTTTCACTAAATTATTTTGTCAATACTTAATACTGTAAATGTCAACATTTTTATCCATCAAATTCCTAGAGTGTCATTATTACATTTGTAGCACGTTTATTTCTCTTTTAGTGTAAGCTCCGTGAACGAAGTTTGTACTGAAAGAGAAGTTAAGACTTTTCTTTACAGAAAACAAGGTAACGTTATTGGATAGATGAAAATCTTAGCTTTGTATTGGTTATAAATAATATAGTATTGAACATCGGAGAGAACTACTGACAAATCCTGAGAAAAGGATATGCCAGGTGGGTATGACAAGAGGAGTCCGGCATGGGCAGGTGGTTAAGGCGCTTGGCTCGTAATCTGAGGGTTGAGAGTTCGAATTCCTGTCACACCAAACGTGCTTGCTCTTTCAGCCGTGGGGGCGTTATAATGTGACAAACAAATAAACAAAGTGGCCAAAGCTGATTGATTTTCTATTGGATGGCTATGTAACCAAACAAAATTGAAGGCTACGAAAACTATGCTTTGTTTGAGCGATGACAAATTGTAATAACTAATTTTATGTTAATTTATTTCTTCTCGGAGGGTTGCGAATAAGCTATGAAGATGGGAGGTATAGAAATTGAGGAGGTTTTGAAAATTGTGCCTCACATAAAATTAAGAAATAGTTATATAGTATTAAAATATGAATCATTAGCTACGATTTCATGCTGTACTAACTAGTATAACAGGAAGAAAAATTAGTGGAATTAAGTTTTTAATGTACCTTAATGACACCATCATGACATGCGCAGTAAAGAATTACCTGGCGAGATGATTAAATAAGGTCAATACTCTTCAACCAGCTTCAACGTTATTGTACAGGGTGTTCGGAAAGTCACTGTGCAGTTTTGTATATTAATAAATATATAAGTGCACAGTGACTTTCCGAACACCCTGTATTAAATGTTTATTAATCTAGTCACGTTGTATCAGTATCTGAACCCAACTGAAGATGTTCAATAAAATTTAACCACCATAATTCCTCAGTTCCATTGTGTTGGTCTGAATGGCTGAGCTCATCTCTCTCTCAGAAATCACTTGATTGTTGATTTTGAATGTAGGACACGATGGCTGATGCTCTGGAAATTACTTTCAGCAGTGGTCCAGTTTCTTTTCTTGCCATCCCTGATCACAGGCTATAGTGTGAGGTCATATTCAGGGAGAAATTTGGATAAATCGTTTGGTTGTTTGCATTTTGAGAAAGACAAAAGCATTATATAATATAGAATACAGCTTATAACATAAAAAAACATATAATAACAAATAACAATGATGACTACAGTTCCAAATATGAGAACTTTAGTTAAAGTATAGAATATAGTTTATGATAATAATTATAATAAAAAATGCATCTTAATGAATAAATATCTCAGTTATTATAATATAAATATATTTTGTATTAAAATTAATAAAAAATATATAATACTAAATAAAGGAAAAAAGCAAAAATGGAAATTTAGTTTACCTATATCATTAATTTACACAGAATATAGTTTACATTAACAAAAGTAGTAACAAGGCTTAGTTACATATGTATCAGCAGGTGAGAAGTGGTATTGCTAAAGTACCAATAGTCTGCTTACAGTATTACCACTTGGCCTTGATATAACCAGATCTAGCAGAATGAAGTGCTCATACAACACTGAAGACAGTTACCAGCCATCTCAAATTAATTTCAGATGACATGACAGATTAATAAACATTTAATACATGTCGGAAAGTCACTGTGCACTTATATATTTATTAATATACAAAACTTGAGAGAGAGATCAGAGCTCAGCCATTAAGACCAACACAATGGAACTGAGGAATTATGGTGGTTAAATTTTTATTGAACATTCTTCAGAAGCAGTTGGGTAATCTAGATACTGATACATCGAAACTTACTTTTCATGACTGAACTGTGCTTGCAGATTTGTTGACAATACTGACTTTTAAAGAGGCTACATATTACATTCAGGGTGAGAACATTGTAACCTCCAGTTAGGTTGTGTCATGTGTTTATGAGCTGATGGCTGAGATTAACAGCATCCAGTCCAAATATAATTTAAATCTTGTCTCTGCACTGAAGAAATCTCTTCATTCCAGGCTGATTTAATATGAGCAGCGAAGTGTTTCCTACTTGGGTGCGGTATTGTATCCCAGATTTAACTTTAGTAGTGTTTTACTGGACCTATGTATATCTGTCAATCCATTGAAATGTTCCTGCAGCAAGAAATCAAAAACGTTTCCTCATCAAATAATCCAATAACCATAGAACCAAAAGAGGACTATAAATCCTTCTTCCTCGCAATAGTTGTAAGATATTTAATTTTTTGCAGCTTCCAAGAAACTAGTCATCTCATCTTCAGAAGATACAGAAATCAACACCTACTTCAGTGGTTGTTTTATAATCCTGAAGAAAGCAACCATCAAGATTATTGGAAGACATGTGAAAAACATTTTCTATTCTACTTTTATTAGCCAAACGCAAATGGAGTAGTCCAGCATCCTCTTCCCTCACTGAGCTTTGTTTAGCATCAGAAGCAAAATCTTTAGACATGATCGCCTTAGAGACTGATGTTTGTAAAGACCTATGGACAATTATGATATCTATAAATCTATTTGAAAATATATATTTTTGTACTAACATTTTATTTTTTGCAGTACTGACAAATTATTGGTCTAACAGTTCCATTGCAAGATGCCCAGCCACAATAGTTCACACAGTAGCTTAAGTATATCTTACCAAGAAAACATCGGGATTCGGACTATGTCTCACCAGGTTTTGGAAAAAAAAAAGAACAAGAAATGTCTCATCCAAATATTTTTATATGATCTACCTTCTTATTAATTTTTATATATTTTGTTTAAAGACATCAGGAAAGTTTGTTTGTTTCAAAGTAAGAGCTTAATTATGTCAGGAAAATTGAAGTTTGTTTCCAAGTGAGAATCTGATTAGGTTGGTAATTTGGTAACCATAGCTCGTATTTTTAAAGATGAAATGTTACATATTGTTCCAAAAATTTCGGCACTTTGTTTCATAAAATTGATATCTCATTAGAAAGAAACGGTTCTATTTAAATGAAACAATTGTCAAACACGTTTATAAGTCGAATACGAGAAACTAAATATTTTTCAAAAATGACTGAAAAATATAAAAGACGTATGAAAAAAAAATTATCTGAATTCAAAACAAAACTACGGACCGGCATGGCCAGGTGGTTAAAGTACTCGACTCGTAATCCGAGCGTCCCGGGTTCGAATCCTCGTCACCCCAAACATGCTAGCCCTTTCAGCCGTGGGGGCGTTATAATGTGACGATCAATCCACTATTCGTTGGTAAAAGACTAGCTCAAGAGTTGGCGGTGGGTGGTGATGACTAGCTGCCTGCCCTCCAGTCTTACATTGCTAAATTAGGGAAAGCTAACGCAGATAGCCCTCGAGTAGCTTTTGCGCGAAATTCAAAACAAACAAAACAAAAATATGATTATTCAATTCATCAAAAGAAAAACTCAGACCAATTACCCACAATTGAAACATTGTTCAAAAAACGTTTTAAGTATTTATGAAATTTTGGCGGTGGACTTTATTTGATTAACACATTCAAGTCTTATACTTTGTCACAAAGTATACTTCTTATGCTTTATCAAAGTTACATCAAATTTTATGCAAAACTTTGTATTTATGTAAAGGAATGCAACATCAAAAGTTAGTTTGTTTTAAAGGGAGAGTCAGTGATCTTGGAGGTGAGACATTGTTCTGGATCCGAAAATATCGTTAACATACAACGAAGTTACCCAACTGATAAGGCAATGTATTCACACCATTAGTAGTAACAAAAGTATACCAGACTAGCTATATTTATTACTGAGTTAATTTCTAAGCTCTATGCAAGAGGTTTGGAGGGACCATAAGCTAACATTCATTTGGTTGATCTTAAACAGAAAACAATATCTGCCTTGATAACAAATTCATTCAAGACAGAAAAACCTGTAATAAAAACTAACAAATAGTATTTGTGTGTTTTCATAGGTTTCATCTTGTACTAGAAATAAGGATTTCCCTCACCTATAATAAAGTCGTTGTTGTTGTTTTTTTAAAGAAAATGTGATACATGACTTTCTAGATCAGTTGTGTGCTTACAAACGTACAACGCTAAAATCCGGAATTCAAGTTTTTTGAAGGTCAAAGTGCAGATAGCTAACTGTGTAACTATGCACTAACAAAAAAAAAACAGTAGCTACCAAGCAAAAACTCTATCTATCACCAATAACCTGATGTTCCTTAACCATTGAATAATGGTTGATATCATACGATGCAAGCATATTCTGTGCAACATTTTGAATGGTTCGACGCAAAAATTCGCAAATCTCTGCGCATGGTGTGGTAAGGTAGAATCACACAAGTCACAAACGAAAGGTTAGTAGCTAACTTTGGGAAAGACTGTAATATCTTAACAAATAATAGCAGATTTTATTTACTTTCAATCAGAAGTACTTGTGATTTATCGTAATACACGTGCATTACCTCAATGAACAACTTAGTACCTTTACACGCATTTACTGTCTCAACACATTGTCTCCTACCATGTTCTCATACATTATTTCGACTGATAGGACGTGTTCCGAAGTAATTACCTTTCTCGCTGATGTATGGGATCACGTGGCTAATTCGGTCTCTCAGAAGGTGACATCTTTGTTCACATAACTAATGATTCATTAATAAAAAATTGAATTTATTTGTATTTTAATGTCAACTTAGATGCTATTATTCTTGGAACAAATCAACTGAGTTTGGAAATCAATAATTCCATTCATCCACATGTGTGGTTGAAAATGTTGTACATTCCAAAGTCTTTTCAGAAAGATCGTGTGTACGTTAGATACATGTGGACATAGCTTCTTATCCCCACTCCTCCAATGGCACAGCGATATGTCTGCGGACTTACACAGCTAGAATCCGGGTTTTGATACGCATGATGGACAAATCTCAAATAATCCATTTGTTGTTGTTGTTTTGAATTAAGCACAAAACTACACAATGGGCTATCTGTGCTCTGCCCACCACGGGTATCAAAACCCGGTTTTAGTGTTGTAAGTCCGCAGATATACTGCTAAGCCACTGGGGGCATTCCATTGAGTAACTTTGTTCTAAATTACACACTAAATCCAGTAACGGATTTAAGGTTCTGTAAGCCCAACATCCCACGCAATTTTACATGGAATAAAACCATTAATGAGCTCCCATTAAGACCATGGCACCTGGGGCTGAGCCACGTCTAGCCCCCACATAAATGCACCATTGTGAAAAGCTTTTACTTGGTTTGAAAAACGTTACCGGTATGAAAGTATTGAGTTTGGAAGGGGATCACGTTGTTGTTTTCAGAGCTCAAGAGCAGCGACATAAGGTGAAACACGCTTGTATTATAATTGTAGAAACAAATACATTTTCGTGTGAAACCATGGAGATGCGGGAACACTTTTGGAAATTATTACTGTCATATCACACCTCTAATTTTTTTATTACCATGTGAGTAGTGTTTAAAATAAAATAGAAAACGTGAAACCAAGTCACGTACAATATATTTTGTGATTCTACGTGAAAAGAAAGAAAGGAAAAAGTTTAATACGTGAAAACAAACCCCATTATAACGAACCGCATACCCCGTCATTCGCTCTCGTTTGGTTAGCTTATCTGACGTAAATCCTTTTATAACTTAATTAGGCTGGTATTTGCATGTCTTACACAGCAGTAATTACTGTAATGATGTAGGATTCAGTACGAGCATAAGTCAACGTCATCACTTCTTGTCATAATTAGCTAGCCAACGTGATATATATGTGATATCTAAGCTCGCGCAAACACCTATATATTTGAGTCTCGAGCGCGTTTTATACGACGTGGATTTTACCTTTGTTGCGTGACATTTCTTGGAAGTTTACGAAATTCGCTACTTATGCAGAAGAATTTTGATCACGCTAAACCCTCTGGTTTTATCTCCATTGGTCCCTGAACGCATCTAAGCTGGCCGTCTAAAAACATTTTATGATCCATCCAGTTATCTCAGTCTATACCAAACGCAAGTAATATGTACAAGCGTATAAAAACAACAACAACAGCAAAAACACTTTCGTTCGGTTTCAACTCGTAACGCCATTCACGTTTCACAGTAAAAGTAACGAGAACGAATAACTGAAAAGCACGAGGAAAATTTCGTGCTAGACCAGCAGATACGTGAAACATAAATTACCTTTAAAACGTGGAATGCGTCTCGACGTATTTCGTTAAAAAACTAAACTAAACATATATCAATAAAAGGGCTTCAATTTGAATGTGTACGATATTTTGAGGTTGAAATGCCGAAGCAGTGAACAGTTTTCCTTAAGATTTGTTGTTGTTTTCTGTGCTTTGTTTGTCTAGTGCTCATAATTTATTGCAAGAACTAGGTAAACCCTAAGTAGTTCTGTACTCGCTTCATTATCCACTGTTGTCAACAGGACAAAGGTAATCAGATAGATCTGTTTGTTCTTGTTCTCTTAACACCTTTTAGTGAAGAAATAGGGTTACTGAGAAGAGTTGGCGTTCTTCACCGACCTAAAGAAATGAACCAAATCAAAAATACTGTTTTTCTTCTGATTAGAACACTACAGTAGTGAAGATGTATTCGTTTCTTATAAGGTTTGTTGGAGACTTCAAAAATCCGGATCGAATTTAAATGTCTTTAAATAAATGCCACTAAAACTGTAATATATATATATATATATATATATAACAAATGGTTATTTAAAAAAGAAAGCATCCAGAATTACAAATCATTCAAGATTGGATTTTTATTTTTTTTACAAATGATTAGGTAACTTATTCCAGAGGTTCCACACATTTTTTCAGCATAAAGCCCCTCCGGAACATTCCACATCCTAATTTTTGCTGGCATTCATTTTTCCCAGTATTCATAGGACATGTCGTTGTGCCGTAAAACATTGAAGAATAATCTTTAAGCAGACGAAAACTTCTTAAGCCTCGTTTTTGAGGCATATGACGCTATTAATCTTAATGCATAATTCGATGAGTAATTAAACCATGCTAGCTTACATGGCTTGACATCATGAGCCTGGGAAGTGCTCACGTTTTGTAAAATGTAAAGTATATATAAATGTTTGGCTTTAAAAAAAGGTATTATTTTTGGGTAACATTGCTGCAGTTTATTTAATATAAATACAAAGAAAGAATATGTTATAGTAAAACGATTTGGTAGTTTCAACCACCCGGTGAAAACCATATGGACATTTCCAGTAGTATTCTGTCTGACAACCTTGAATTTTGACAATAGTCCCACAGTGTAGTGTGCATTAGAAAATACTTCTTTACAAGGTTTTCATGTCTAAATCATACAACTCTTCCCCATTTGCTTTCTGCATTTCATCTAGTGCAAAATAACAGCAGTTTTCCAGCTCCGTTTCCACGGTAAGACAGCACAGAAATATACAGGCTTGTTGACTGTTATGTCTTTGTATAGCATATAATTAATAACTGCTTCATTCTCCAAGTGCTTGCAACACTTGAACGGCTGTGTCGTGGACGCAATATGTATGCAAGTCACTTGTGTTGCTTTTCTACATAGAGATCATTCGTGATTGTCTAGTGTATTACCTACTGACTTGGACAGGTGGACAAGTTATACTACTGGCCATTGTGTACATGGATCCTCATTTGTTACAAGACGCTGCATTTTACTTCCCATTCTTAGAGTACAACTTGGATGGCATTGGTGCCCCAACTTGTGTCCACGTTTCTTTATTTTTCAATGCCAGTAAGGCAAGTGAATATCTCTGTTTTGAAAATCTAAATCTCCGATACGAACACACCCTTGTTATTTCAGTGTATGAATATTTTGTGTCGAAAAAAGATGTTACGTACTTTTCTAAAAACAGCACAAAAAAGACGAACATGCTAAAATACAGTCCTGATACATGGCGTTCCACTGCGACTTTATAACGACTGTGGGTATCATGTGAATTGTTGATTTGCACATTAAAATCGTTTTCGTACAACATATTCAACCATCTGTATAAATTATTATTGATAGAAATGGGAATTAATAAGATACTTTAACAGCATTATTGTAAACTAAATGAGATAAACAGAATATTATTAGTGACATCATTGTAAGTTGAAAGACATAATTAGAATATTGTTTAGTAACATTACTGTAAGTTGTAAGACATAATCAGAATACTGCTCATGACATCAGTGTAAATTGTAAGACATAATTAGAATACTGTTTAGTAGCATTAATATTAGTGACATTATTGTAAATTGCAAGATATAATCAGAATAATGTTAGTGACATTAGTGTAAGTTGTAAGAAGTAATTAGTATACTGTTTAGAGGCATTATTATTAGCGACATTATTAAAAGATGTAAGGTGTAATTAGAATACTATTAATGGCATTATTGTAGGAAATAATTAGTATGCTGTTTAGTAGTAGTATTATTAGTGACATTATTGTAATTTGTAAGACATAATTAGAATACTGTTAGTGACATTATTGTCAGTTGTGAGAAATAATTAGTATACTCTTTAGTAGCGTTATTATTACTGACATTGTTGTAAGTTGTAAGTGTGAAGGAATTATCTTGTACGTTTATTATAATACCTATGTTTTTGTTTCTGTATAGTGGTTTTCTTTATTTGCCAGGCCCGGCATGGCCAATCGTGTTCGATTTGTAATCCGAGAGTCGCGGGTTCGAATCCCAGTCGCATCAAACATGCTCGCCCTTTCAGCCAGGGGCGTTATAATGTGAAGGTCAATCCCACTATTCGTTGGTAAAGAGAGTAGCCCAAGAGTTGGCGGTGAGTGGTGATTGCTAGCTGCCTTCCCTCTAGTCTTACACTGCTAATTTAGGGACGGCTAGCGCAGGTAGCCCTCAAGTAGCTTTGCGCGAAACTCAAAACAAACAAACAAACATTATTTGTCTGTGACGTATGTGTATTGCGCAAGTCCCGCTTGTTCTAGAAAGTTGCAGGTCGTTCTTGAGTAAGGATTAACAATACACTTTGTATGTACGCGTATATAACATTAGTGGTTGACAATATCGCGCGCGAGAGATGGTGGGGGTTCTAGAGACTCGCATAATTTGTATAGAAGTCATGCGCCAAGACAAGAAAAGAGAATATTGTTAAATAGTTACAGTCACTACTCTACAGGCCAAGGAAACTATGCTTGTGATCAAGTTCTATCAATTGAAAAACTACAGAATTTGAGCTAGAATGTTTATAGTATTCGAACATTACAAACCATCCAACTTCAGTATATTACTTCGGACCTTATTAATATTAAATATCTTTGCTGGAAGGAGAAAACTTCTAGTCGGTGTGAGGCTAGTCAAGAAAGATGTCGTTAGCTCAAGCGCGGACCTGAATCATTTATAAAATATTTATTTCTAGAAGAGATAGAATAATCTGTGTTGCCTGTATGTTTGTAAAACTGTTGTATATATACCCATTGTTTGTAAAAACTATTAATAATAACCATTATTTTAAATTGTACTGTGGTAACACTTTACGTACATAACGTAATAGATCGGAGACACATCCCAAAAAATTATAATACGTAACACAAGACATAATTAGAATATTTTTAATAGCATTATTATTATTAATATTATTGTAACCTGTAAGACATATGTAGGATATTTTTAGTAACATTATTATTAGGAACAGTGAAGCGAATATTATTAATATTAACTTATAAAACTTAATTAGAATATTGTTAGTAACATTATTATTATTGACATTATTGTAATTTGTAAGACATAATTAGAATACCATTAGTAACATTATTATTAGTAACAATTTCGTAAGTTGTAAGACATAAGTAGAATATTGTTAGTAACATTATTATTATTGATATTATTGTAATTTGTAAGACATAATTAGAATACCATTAGTAACATTATTATTAGTAACAATTTCGTAAGTTGTAAGACAAAAGTAGAATATTGTTAGTAACATTATTATTATTGACATTATTGTAATTTGTAAGATATAATTAGAATACCATTAGTAACATTATTATTAGTAACAATTTCGTAAGTTGTAAGACATAAGTAGAATATTGTTAGTAACATTATTATTATTGATATTATTGTAATTTTGTAAGACATAATTAGAATACCATTAGTAACATTATTATTAGTAACAATTTCGTAAGTTGTAAGACAAAAGTAGAATATTGTTAGTAACATTATTATTATTGACATTATTTTAATTTGTAAGATATAATTAGAATACCATTAGTAACATTATTATTAGTAACAATTTCGTAAGTTGTAAGACATAAGTAGAATATTGTTTGTAACATTATTATTATTGATATTATTGTAATTTTGTAAGACATAATTAGAATACCATTAGTAACAATTTCGTAAGTTGTAAGACATAAGTAGAATATTGTTAGTAACAATATTATAATTGACATTATTGTAATTTGTAAGATATAATTAGAATACTGTTAGTAGCGTTATTATTATTGACATTATTGTAAGTTGTAAGACATAATTAGAATACCATTAGTAACATTATTATTAGTAACAATTTCGTAAGTTGTTAGACATAATTAGAATACTGTTAGTGACATTATTGTAAGCCGTATGATATCTAAAGAATAATCAATAGTAATACTGTAAGCTTTAGAATATGAGTGAAAGTTGTATGATATCAGTAGCATTTCTGTAAGATATATAGAATAATATTAGCTTCACTGTTCTAAGTTTTACGATTTCCTTGTCGTGAAACCACTCAACAGCTGCTTTATATAATAATCACTGTGTAAGTTAATACTGTCTTGTACAGGAAACGCTTTACTCTCTGGAGGAGGAAGACATGAGGTTTCGTAGGCGAATGTATTTAAATATTGCATAGAGACTTGTGAACGAAATGAAACGTAGACTGTTACGAAGGAATCAGTTGTATTTTACTTGTTAGAATGTTATTAACGATAAATCAAAATAATGCGCCCATGAAAAACAAATATATTTATTTTGTACCGTGTTGCAATCAATGGATGTTAAGCCTAACAAATACAGACTCTACGTTTTATTTCCTTGAATACTTTGTTACAGACGTATTTATTTCTTCTGACAATGCCGATAGTAACTGAAATAATTATGTTACATGTCATGATCGAGTAATATGTCTTGAAAAAGCTTGAATGCCAGAATATCGTCACGTAGGCTACATCTTATTGAAGGAAAAGTACATACAGAATGAACTTTATATTTTCTCACAGTGCTTTTGTGATAACATATCTTAATACACACTAGAATTAGTACAAATAATGCAGGTTGGTCCTGTGATATACCTTTAGATTTCGGAGCTGATAATATTAGTTCGAACCCTTATGTTACACAGAATATGTCTAGCGATTTAAGGTGTAGATGCGTTATAAAAAGTCCCTTCCAGCTGGCTAGTAATTCAAAATGAGGCATAACAGAAAAATAGCCTTCAGAGCTTTGCCAAAAATACTGAATACAACTAACAGAAAATGCATACAGATTGCTCAATAAGTTAAAGTCATTTTTACTTTAGTGAAATGAAGAAATACTTCCTTAGGACAGATCTACTTTGATTTTTTCATTTTACTGTATTAAAGAAATGTTTCATTAGGACAGATCTACCTTGATTTTATTATATTAAAGAAATGTTTCATTAAGACAGATCTACCTTGATTTTATTATATTAAAGAAATATTTCATTAGGACGGATATACCATTACATTACTTCAGTTGGTTAAAGAAATGTTTCTTTACAGAACATTAGCTCTGTGGTACTTCAATTCATTAAAGAAACGTTTTTTTACATCCAGTCTTCATCGATATTACTTCAGTACATTGATTTGGTTTGGTTTGAATTTCGTGCGTAGCTCACCGAGGGCTAACTGTGCTAGCCGTCCCTAATTTAGAAGTGTAGGACTAGAGGAAGGCAGCTAGTAATCATCACCCACCTCCAAATCCTCAGTTACTCTTTTACTAATGAATAGTGGGATTGATCATCACTTATAGCAACCCCACGACTAAAGGGCGAGCATGTTTGGTGTGACGAGGATTCGAACCCGCGATCCTCGGATTACGAGTCGAGTGCCTTAACCACTTTGCCATCCCGGGGCTCAGTACATTGCAGAAAGGCTGTTTTACGATAAATTCTGTATAATTCACAATCGACCCTCTTGAAAGCACTAGATGGTGTTTCGTATACATGTAACAAGTTTAAGCCAGCTCCATTCTTTGTTGTTCCCCATGTTAAATGTACCTATTGTACTACTCCTTCCCATCATAACCAGGTGCCCTACTGCTCGATGTTGTTTACTTAATAAATTCAAGTAATGAAACTATCGGAGCGTGAATTTTAATTTCTTGTAAAAAATAAAGAGTTATTTAGTACTTAAGTATTGCCACAGTTTAATCAGTACACGGCGGTTAAACATACACACGTTGAAAAAAAAACGTTCTCTAAAATTAAATTGCTTAACGAGCATATTCTGTTGTTTAAAATTAAACTTAAGAATTACATTAGGCCAAACTTTTCTAATTTTTATTATGTTCCGTATGTTTAATGAAGATTTGCTGTACAAGTTAAGTATTTTAGTTTAGATTTTCTACCCTCTATTTGACCCAGATTCTTAAAAACGTAGATTAAAACCATTTATTAATGTTTTCACTTGTGTCTTAGGGTTGATTAAATACTTGGAATAAGAGGTTTTGAATTTTGAGGATATATTAGAAGTAAATTTGACGACTTTATTAATGTTCGTTATTGACTGAATGCATTAATCACTATAAAAAACCAATGCATTTCAGTTAATACAGGCTTTTGATTTATGACATCGCATACTCTTTGTGGGACAGGAACTTTAAATTAGCTACGTTAATTACTTATTCATATATTAGTTCATTTTTTAGCCATGATCTTTGTAAGTAACTGGCTTTTATTAAAATGTATTGATATATGTATTTATTTATTTTTGTTTGTCGAATTTCGCGTAAAGGTACTCGAAGGCTAACCGTGTTAGTTGTCTCTAATTTAGAAGTATGTTATAGACCAAAGGTAAGATATGCAATCAATACCACCCATCGTCAAGTCTTAGGTTATTTTTCAACTAACGAAAGAGGAGATTTACCGCCGTATTATAATACACCCACGGCTGAAAGAACGAGTATACCCAGTGACAGGATTCGAACTCGCTACCCACAGATTGCAAGTTAAGTATCAAGTTTTGTCTCACTCTTTTTTGATTCCCCACTAGGACAGCGGTAAGTCTTTTGATTTACAACGCTAAAATCAAGGGTTAGACTCCCCGATGTGCCTTTGCTATACGAAAAAACACACACATTATTTTTGTGTAACTTATTTGTTTGAAGCACAAAGTTACAACTTGACTATCTGTGCTCTGCCCACCACTAACGTTGTAAATTACACCCTATCAGTTTGTTTTGTTTATAATTGATAGTTTTAGAACGTTACCAATGTGGACTATTAACAAGTAAAAATATATATATATTTTCTTCATGTGAAGTTTCTCTGTTTATTACTGATAACTGTGTATATATTTTCTTCATGTGAAGTTTCTCTGTTTATTACTGATAACTGTGTATATATTTTCTTCATGTGAAGTTTCTCTGTTTATTACTGATAACTGTGTTTATATTTTCTTCATGTGAAGTTTCTCTGTTTATTACTGATAACTGTGTATATATTTTCTTCATGTGAAGTTTCTCTGTTTATTACTGATAACTGTGTATATATTTTCTTCATGTGAAGTTTCTCTGTTTATTACTGATAACTGTGTCAAAGTTTTAAGGCTATCTGTTGCCATTGCTTATTTTTGAACAACAGATCAGAGGGAAGGCGGCCATTCCGCAGCATCTGTCTTCTTACCATCCATTCTAAGGTTTTGACTGGCAATCTAGGAACGCATTTATGATTTAATGTGAGGGGAATTTTCTGTAGTATCACACAGGGATTTGGACTCGTCTTGCCAGCTCAGAAATACCACACCAGCTCAGAAATAATACAAGGTAAACATGTGCACTCTTCTATTAATTATTCTCTTGTGTATTCTTCTGTTACTGTGAAGCCATGCTGCTGTTTTACCTTAAGACGTATTATCAAAACATATTGATAATATTTCATCTTTCCATTATTTTGGTTTTCTTCGAGCAGGAGGGCTCCTCTGCTAGTACAGCGGTAAGTATACGGATTTAACGCGCTAAAATCAGGGGTTCGATTCCACTCGGTGGGCTCAGCAGATAGCCTAATGTGACATTGCTATAAGAAAACACACGCGATATTCTTATATTTCAGCAATATGATCTCTAACACCTCTGAAGACGTTTTTCTATGGTCAAATGTATAAATATAATTTGTTATAATGGTTATACATTTCTGAAAGGTTTTTAACTTTTTTCATCCATGAAGATTGTTATACAGAGATGGTTCAGTGTGTGATTTAGAAATAACTTATTATTTTAACTCATTCAGATTAACTGAATCTCTTACAATATTATATGGATTACAGCTGAACATTTCAAACTAATGATTCTGTGAATTTCAACCATTACCGTCTCTACGTTTTTATCATGATTTGATTTGCTGTATTTAGTATTCCTAGCTAGTTTGTCTTTGGAATATCAGATTAGAGTCATCATTACGGAATTTCTTTTATGATACTGAAATAATAAGACACGGTTTTATCTATTTCTTTCTGATCAGATCCTGCTCTTATTGAAGTAATGAATGAGTCATCCTATCTCTAGATAAAGCTAAAAGTATTGAAGTAAGGCGTAATTCAACCTCTTCCTACTCACGATAATCAGATATTAAAGTGAGGCGTGAGTTATCTTTTGTCTGGACAAGATTTCAGATATTGAAGTAAGACGTGAGTCAGTTTATCTCCGGACAAGACTCAAGATATTGAAATAAGACGCGAATCAACCTATTTCTAGCTAATATTCCAAACATTGGAATTGAAACGCAAGTCAACCTATTTATTCAGTGGTATTTCGCTGTTGCTGACTGCTGAGATAAGTAGGGCAGTTTCAAAATAAGGTAAATATATATGTACAGAAAACGAGAAATATATTCATGGAAGCGCGTGCCGTTTTCATGACTCATCATATATATATATATGTGTGAGTGTGTTTGTGTGACGCTGCTTCATTAATTATCTTATTTTATAAACATTTTATTTACCGTTAATTATTTTCAAAATGTATTAACTATTTAGTTACAGTGGTTTTTGTAATTTCGAAGATGAAGGTGGGAACACTTTTTCACCGAAAATTGTGGATGTGATATATAACGGTCTCAAATAAACATATCGCGAGAATCAGATTCAACAACAAAAACAATTTATTCAACAATAGCATCACAAATAAACACTATTTCAGATTGAGGCTGTTTGATTGGTGCGCTGGTCCAGTTTCATGTTGTTTTTTTCATACAACGTGTTGACGTTCAACTAATTTGTATCGAATTGAATGCCGCTTATGCTCACCGATACAATTAGGAGTTTGATTTCTGCTGTAAACAAAACACAGGTAGCAACAAACTACCATTTAATTTGTGTGTTTAAACTCTTTACACAGTTCACTCAATGATACTTCTTACGAATAAACATTAAACTGACCCTTCTACACCCTTGTGCAAATTAATTGAACAAATGGCCATTTTACAATATTTTCAACATGGCGGCCGCTGTAGGCTCGCTGGACCCGCTGATTTCCTTTAATAGTCATTTTTTCACACAGACAGCGTCATTAGCTGTATTTTGCAGTACGGTCCTCTATTTTTGGGATATATGACAAAATTTTGAGGAATATTACGTCATTCGAAATTGCGTTAGACTTTTCTCAAAAATGAGGCTATTTGTTTTACTGCTAATCAGTCGTCTTTCAACCGTCAAACACAATGGACGTGACTCTAGAAAGCGTACAAAGATTGTGACACTGCACGACCACACCGGCATGATTTACAGGAAATCGTGGACGTTGTAGTTGTTAGCCTGTCGACCGTCAGCCGTGTGATCAAGGCCAAGGTGAGTACCGGATCTATCAGTCTGAAACGTAAAGGAAGATGTGGCCGAAAAAGAAAACAACGCCAAGAGACGACGCGTACGTGGTTAGGGAGAGTGTGAAAGATCCATGAAAGACAAGTGACGCCATAAAAGAGATTTGGAGGTCAAAGAAATAAAAGTCAGCTCTTCAACGGTTCGTCGTAGGCTTCTTGATGTCAGTCGAAGGGCAAGGGGACCAGTCAAAACACAACTTCTTACCAACTCAATGAAGAAAAAATGGTATCAATGGGGTTTAAAATACAAGAACTGGACACAAGAACAATGGAGGAAGGTGTTATTCAGTGACGAGACTCATTTCTTCATACAGGGTCAAAGAAGTCTGCATGTTCGCAGATCTCCAGGAGAGAAACTTCGAGAATCTCACATCAATCAGTTCGTAAAACATCCCTTGAAGAAGATGTTTTAGGGCTGTTTCAGCTACTATGGCGTCTGAGGCTTACATATCGAAGAAGGTATAATTCGAGGACCACAGTACATCGAAGGTTTGCAGTGAAGAGTCGTTCCAGAATTGAAAAAGAGATTTCCAGATGGATCTGACATTTTTCAGCAAGATCTGGCTGCGTGCCACACATCGAAACTTGTGAAGAATTTTATGACTACAACGCGAATAAAGGTGTTGGACTGACCTGGAAACTCACCAGACTTAAATCATATTGAAAATCTTTGGGCGATTTGTAAAGAAAGACTTTGGGGAAAAGACTGTAGTACGAAAGATAAGCTAATTGAGGCCATAATTGAGGTGTGGTACCGTGATCCAAAAATTAGTAAAGAATACAGTTAACTCGTGGACTCGATGCCAAAGCGGATTAATGATCTTCTGAAAAATTAAGGCGGTCATATCATATATTAATTTGTGAGTAATTTTTGGATTCTCAGAAATAAAACGCAAAAAATTGAAAAAATCGTAATTTTCCGTTTTGTTTTAATTAATTTGCACAAGGGTGTATCTAGCCATTTCATACATTAAATTCGAAAAAAGCTCAATTTATATATGGTTGAAATTATTTTTAATATTAAGAACCTGTAATAACCGGAAAGTTAGGAAATGTACATATGTTAGCAATACGAAATATTTTGTGCACTCGAAAACACTAAAACTGTTAAGGGGGTTTATAAAGGGATGAGAAATACATGCTTTGTTTTGTCAGTGTTTGTTTGTTTTTTGAATTTCGTGCAAAGCTGCACGAGGGCTATACGCGCTAGCCGTTCCTTATTTCGCAGTGTAAGACTAGAGGGAAGACAGCTAGTCATCACCACCCACAGTTAACATTTAGGCTACTCTTTTTTTGCCATTGAATAGTGGGATTGACCATAACGCTATAACACATAAATGGCTAAAAGGGAGCATGTTTAGTGTGACAGGGATTCAAGCTCGCAACTTTCAGTTTGCGAGTCAAGCACCATAACCACCTGTATGGTGGGGTGTATTTCTAGGTTACATTATTTAATTTTAAAGTGAACAAAAGAGATTAGTTTACGTTTTAATCGAAAAATGTGAATGACGAGCTGAATTCGTCGATTGATTAGTTTGATTCCAAACTGGTACAATTCCGACAACCTCACATGTATAAAACAATTCAGTAAAAGATGACGACCCCCTTTAGATCTGCGCCGTAAGATGTATCATACCAGAATTAGTTTAGTAATAATGAAAACAACAAATGTTTGAAGGGACTCAAATTACAGCAATATTAAATATAATTTGATATATAACACAAGATAGGTTGATTATTTAGAATTAAGCACAAAGCTACGCAATTGGTTATCTGTACTTTACTCCCCACAAGTATCAAAACCTGATTTTTAGCATTGTAAGCCCACAGACATGCCACTGGGGTAGTAGTGAGAGGGCAGAAAGATTTGTTTGTTTGTTTTCTTTTTTTGAATTTCGCACAAAGCTAATTGAGGGCTATCTGCGCTAGTCGTCCCTAATTTAGCAGTGTAAGACCAGAGACAAGGCAGTTAGTAATCACCACCCACCACCAACACTTGGGCTACTTTTTTACTAGAGAATAGTAGGATTAACCGTGACATTATAACGCCCCCACGGTTGAAAGGACGAGCTTGTTTGGTGTGACAAGTAAGAATAAAAGCACTAGTTCAGTTATTCTCTTTTTAAAATCTACTTGGAGCAAGATTTCGATGAATAGTAAAATGAAAAATTAAATTTTGTTTTAATCTCTACAAACAAACCAGATAAACAGAGTCTCAAATCTTTTGAGTTTGTTATAAATACTACAGGTGATCTTAGTAATGATATAATAATTTGTAAGAGATTTTCTGACAAATAAAATCACCATTTAAAACCGAGAAACTGAATGGTCTTAAAATAAAATTTTGGTATGTTGGAAATTTTTATACCCAGGAAGGTCAGGTGCAAAATACCTCTTCCTCCATTTGTTTGATTTTTTTTTTAAGTTTGCGCAAAGCTACACGAGAGCTATCTCCGCTAGTCTTCCGTAATTTAGTAGTGTAAGACTAGAGGAAGGCAACTAGTCATCATCACCCACCGTCAACGATCGAGTTATTTTTTAACCAACAAAAGTAGGATTGATTGTATTTATAACGCACACACGGCTGAAAGGGCGAGCATGCTTAATGTGACAGGGTTTGAACCCGCAACCCTCAGATTACGAGTTGAGCGCCCTAACCACCTGGTCATGCCGGGCCAATCAGGAATTAGGATACTCATTGTTAGCCCTCCAGTGGCACAGCGGTGTGTCTGGGGACTCACTCTGCTAAAACAGGGTTTCGATACTCGTGGTGAGCAAAGCACAGATTGCCCATTGTGTAGCTTTGCACTTAATTCTAAACAAACAAACAAATACTCATAATTACTCCAAAAACAAACAAAAACGAACAAAAAACAACACAATAAGATTGAAAGTTCTTTATTTCAAAGCAGGAGGACTAAAACGTATATGACGATGGGTCTAGTTTTTAATTGTTAAATAGTCAGTGTGTGGTCACAGGATAAAATAGGGAGCCTATAATACAGAAAAGGAAAACAATGGAGGAAGTGAAATATTCCCATGAACTTTAGCAGCTTCAATGAATCCTCAAAGAATGTTTTATTCAAAACAAAATTCTACAAATACGCATATCACGAAGTTGTGAAACATTCTAAACTGTGACATTATAGCTAAAATAAAAAAGTTGATGTTTTTAAAGGCCTTTGAATCTGCAAAACGTTATTTGAAACTTTATTTTTCTTTTTAACTCAAGAATTGTCTAAGTGAAGACACGTAATTTCCTTCAGTCTCTCAAATCACTAAATGTCTCGTTTAAAATGAGATTTCTTAAACTTTGCTCTTTATTACATTCAACCTATTTTGTAAACAGAGAACGCAAAGATTTAAAATAAAATTAGTTTAATTGTTTCTTTTCATATATGAAAAGAATATGGCTGAAAATATATATTGTTATTGCGGTGTGGTTTTGTTAAACACAAAGCTACACAATCGGCTTGTTGTTTTCTTCTCACTAAACTTGATATTTACCGTTGTAGTCCTGCAGACCGCTGAAATAAACATTTCAGCTTTAAAATAATAAAATATATTTAATACTGATGAGGAGGGTGTGAATACACAGATGTGGAGGACCTGAAATTCTTGGTTAATATAAAGCTATCTGTTAAGCCTCTCTAAGTCCAGCACCCCAAGCGATCTAGCGGAATGTCTGCGGACATACAACGCTAAAACCGGATTTCGATGCTCGTGGTGGGTAGAGCAGAGATAGCCCCTTGTGTAGCTTTGTGCTTAATTCAAAAACAACAACAACCTAAGCCCAGCATGTCTTTCTACAGAAATGTAATAACATATTAGAAAGCAGCAGTAACCACGATTAGTCGCTCAGAGATGTTCCAGCCATTTCTCAGTATTCCACATCTTCAAAAATTACGCATGTATAATGATTCCGAATTTGCCGCTAGCTTAATTACCGTCCTCTCGGTTTTACGTCTTCAGGTGGCCCGGTATGGGCAGGTGGTTAAGGCGCTCAAATCGTAATCTGAGGACCGCTGGTTCGAATTCCAGTCGCACCAAACACGCTTGTCTTTCAGCCATTGGGGAGTTATAATGTGACGGTCAATTCCACTATTCTTTGGTAAAAAGGAAACCCAATAGTTGGCGGTAGGTGGTAGAGACTAGAGAGAAGGTAGCACTCGAGTAGTTTGCGCGAAATTCAAAAACACACAAACACTTCTTCAGAGACTATAAATGGTATAAGGTGGACATTTCAGATTTACTACTAGTGGACAAAGCTAATTTGAGGTCCTGTAAAGACAGTAAAGCAAGGCAGTTATTTTATATTGAAAAGTTCATATTTCGGTACACATATTTCTAAAAGTGTTTAAAGCAGAAAATAAAATAAAAACCGTGTTCCGCACTTCGGATCGCTATAAGAGTGACAGTCAAATGCCACTTTCCAATTACAGAAGCCCATGAGTAGGCGTAGATGATATAAACTTACTTGTCTCACCTCTAGTCTACCATTTCAAATTTTGGAACGGGTACCAAGTTATTCCTCGAACATATTTGCGCGAAAAGCAACAAATAAACAATGTTCCGAAGTGTTTGTTTTCTTACATATTGTATTAAAACATCAGCTAATGTTCTAATCTAGCTTTTCAAATATGTTGTTTAAATACGTGTATCACATGTAAAATTGTATTTTATTATCATAGAAGATTTATTTTTTAATTCGGTGTAATAATTCAATAACTTGCTACTCTTTGGTACATTAATGAGCTTATTTGATTTAGCACTTTTGAGGTGAAACAAAATATCAGTAAAATATAACCAGCTGAACGAATATTTGAACACTCCAGTGAAATTTAATGATATATAAGATTCGTATTTTAAGCTGTGGGCGCATTACCAAAGTATCAGTCAAGCTGTTATTGGCCCGTCATGGCCAAGTGATTATGGCGATTGACTCCTAATCTTAGAGTCGTGGATTCGAATCCCATCGCACTAAATATGCTCGCTTTTTCAGCTGTGGTGGTGTTATAATATAATGGTCAATCCCACTGTTCGTTGGTAAAAGTGGAGCCCAAGAGTTGGCGGTGGATGGTGATGACTAGCAGCCTTCCATATAGCCTTATACTGCTAAATTAGGGACGGCTAGCGCAGATAGTCCTCGTGTAGCTTTGCGCCAAATTCAAGACAAACAAAGAAATTGTCATAGTCAGACTAGGGCACATACAAACAATCAGGAGTTGGCTATATGTATTTTGTAATCATTTGCAGCTTTATTTATTTTTCTCAAAATATAAACCAAAGACATGCGAATATTGCCACTAATATGTTAATAATGTTTAAAGATCATTTCAAATAACTGGAAGATTTGCTCGAAATAAAAATGTGTTTGTGGATAGTAATTTGAAAATAACGGCATGTTAAAAGAGCCAATGATTGATATTCAGTTAAAATCTTGCATGTCAAATTAGTTTTCCTTGGGATTGTATGATGTATTCATTTATTTTTCCGTGTTTCAATTTAATCCTTAATCGTTTACGCAGACGATACGTTTAATAACCGTGTAAATAACCCAAAAAAAGAGCCCCAGTTAATCATGTACATGTACCAGGAAGAAGAGTCTATTTATTACAAAGTATGTACTTCTATCCAGCAAAAGAGCCCCAGTTTATTCTGTACATATACACAAAAAAAGAAAACAAGATGTGCCCCAGTCGGCCCAAAATATACTTGATATGCTTAGAAGATGGTTAGAGTACACACCTATAGCACTTGATCTGTTTATAAGGTAGTTAGAGAACACCTACAGCGCTTTATTTGTTTTGAAGATGGTTAGAGTTCACATAGCACTTAATCTGTTCATTAGGTGGTTAGAGGACACACCTATAGTACTTGATCCGTTAGTTTTGAAAATGGTTATACAACACACCTATATTACTTGATCCGTGTGTATTTGGTGCTTAAAGTACACACCTATAGTACTTGTTCAGAAGGTTTATTAGGTAGCTAGAGTACATACCGGTATAGCACATCTGGTGAGTTTATTTTGTGGCTTGGTTTGAGTACACACCTATAGTTGACGTGTTTATTTGGTGCTTAGAATACACACCTATAACACCTGTTATGTTTATTAGGTAGTTAGAGTACAGACCTATCGCACTTGATCTGTTTATTGCGTATTTAGAGAACGCACCTATAGCACTTAATCTGTTTATTAGATGGTTAGAGTACATACAATAGCAATTGATCTGTTTTGGAGATGGTTAGAGTAATACACATATGGCACTAGATCTGTTTAGAAGATGGTTAGAGTACTCACCTATAACACCTATATATATCAAACCTATAGCGTTTGATCTGTTTTGGAAGATGATTAGAGTACACACCTATAGCATTTGATCTGTTTTTTGGTCGTTGGGAGTACACACCTATAGCACTTAATCTGTTTATTAAACGGTTTTGAGTACACACCTACAACACTTGATCTGTTTAGATGGTGATTAGAGTACACATATCAGTTTGATCTGTTTGGAGATGGTTAGAGTACATACATATACTTGATTTGTTTGGAAGATGGTTAGAGTACACACCTATAGCACACTTTATCTGTTTTATTAGGTGGTTAAAGTACACACTATAGCACTTGACCTGTTTAAAGATGGTTAGAGTACACACCTGTAGCACTTGATCTGTTTATTTATTATCATAGACAATAATATTCAAGTATATCTATTTCTAGACACCATTCTGTTGTTAGGTAATTAAAGTACACGCACCTATAGCATTTAATCTGTTTTTTATTATATAGTTAGAGCACACAGCTAGCACTGCATGATCTGTTTTGAAGGTTGTTAAAATACACACCTATAGCGTTTGACGTTGTTTGAAGATGGTTAATGTACACACCTATAGAACTTGATCTGTTAATTTGGATGGTTAGAGTACACACCTATAGCACTTGTTCTGATGACTTGAAAGGTGTTCGAGGTACAGACCTATAGCACTTCATCTGTTTAGAAGATGGTTAAAAGTACATACGTATATAGGACTTGACCTGTTTAAAAGATGGTTAGAGTACACGTCTATAGCGATTGATCTGTTTTAATGATGGTTAGAGAAAACACACAAATAATGCTTGAAGGTGATTTGGATATGGTTAGAGTTACACATATATGGCCACTTGATCTGTATGGAAGATGGTTAAAGTACTCACCTAGCAGCACTTTATCTGTTTAATAGGTGGTTAGAATATACACCTATAGTTTGATCGTTTTGAATATGGTTAGCGTACACACCTATAGCACTTGATCTGTTTATAGAGGTGGTTGGAGAAAGACACACCTGTAGCTTGAGATCAGTTTACAAGGTTGGTTAAAAGTTTTCACCTAGAGCGTTTTATCTGTTTTGAAAAATGATTAAAGTACACATTTCTAGCACTTGGTCTGTTTATCTCGTCGTTAGGGTACACACCTATAGCACCTGATAGGTTTATTAGGTGTTTAAGAGTATTTTTTTATAAACTCTTAATCTGTTTAGTGGGTGGTCAGGTACACACACATATCAGCTTGATATGTTCTGGGTGAGGATGGTTATAGTACACACATATGGAACTTGATCTGTTTGTAAGATGGTTAGAGTACTCACTTATAGCACTTTATCTGTTTATTAGGTGGTTTAGGGTGGAGTACACAGCTAGCACTTGATCTACTTAGAAGATGGTTATAGTTACACACCATAGCGCAGTCTGTTTTAGATGGTGATTAGAGTAGACAATCATAGCGTTTGATCTGTTTGGAAGATGGTTAAGAAGAGATATATAGAACTTCCTTTGTTTTTCAGAAAGGTTGTTAGGTACATACACTTATAGCACTTGATCTGTTTAAAGGTGGTTAGGTACACATCTATAGCGAATGATCTATTTGATGATTATTAGGTATACACTATATCACTTGTTCTGTTAACTAGGTGAATAAGAATTACACAACTATAGCATTAATCTGTTTATAGGGTTGTTAAGAATTTTTTACACCTATAGCGTATGATCTGTTTTGAAGATGATTAGACAACACACCTATATTACTTGACGTGTTTATTTGGTGCTTCAAATTTTTTACACACTATATAGCACATGTTTTTGTTTATTATATAGTTAAGAGTACACACCTATAGCACTTGATCTGTTTAGAAGGTGGTTAGAGTACACACATATAGCACTTATCTGTTTATAAAGGTGGTTGGGAAATTACACGTATAGCACT